>NC_141346.1:78754456-79036956 GCF_057382095.1 Aulonocara sp. 'chitande type north' Nkhata Bay | reverse complement strand
ATCATTGTTGTTCAGCTTCAGAGGTTTGCAGGAATGAACTGATGACCAGAAACAGCTGCAAAGTCCAAGAAAATACCAGCTGGAGTTCAGCTGCATTTGAAGAAGTCAAAGAAAAGTAAGGATGGCAAAGGGCGACGTTTTCTTCCAAAGAGCTGCAAACATGGTCGACGCCTCATTAGAAGAATCATCTGGACATTTGTGAGGAACTCTAACCAAGAAAGCAACGTCACACAGATCCAACAGACAGTTTCCATGACTGCAAGTGTTGAGTGGAAAAATGCTACATTGCATTATTGCATCCTCTCACCACAGGAGGCGCTGTTGGCACCACTGATTGCTGATCAGCTGTTCTCTGATGATCTGATTGATACTGTGAATAACGGGACTCACTGAACTCTGTGACACAGTGAAGATTACAGAGTTTAACTTCACCCTTTAAGACTGACCACAGAACCAAGTCCGCCAGAGCTTTTGTTATATTTTTACATGCTGTGGAGCCATTTGTGGGAGCATTTCAAGTTGCTATACATCAATACAACTGTTATAGCCCTAATTTTAATAATATGTGTGCATTAAGTCCATAGTAACTACATAAACTGCAAAAACAACCTCTGCTCATCCATCTCTGTGTGTATCAGGATACATTTGGTTCATAATACACAGAAAAATCAGAGTTATTACCTGTAATAAATGTGAAAGATTCCTGCAGTGATAACCAGGCAGGACTGAAACACATCCAAGCTGTCACCACGGTAACAGCACCGCCCATCCACAGGTGAGGGGAGGAGCAAAAAGAGGGACTTTGACCATTTTATACTAAAAACACTCAACTAATGTTTCTAATATGAAACAAATAAGCCCACATTAATGTGAGCGTTTATTAAATAATAATAATGATGATTTCCTCCTGATCTCATTTCCACAGCAGAGAAAACTGTGGTGTATATTGAGGTGGAGGGTGTGGTCTGTGGCTCAGGTGTAGAGTGAGGGTGGGGTGCACCACAGCAGCATGCTGGGACTGCTGAGGGTGGAGGAGGGAGTGATGATGACATCAGAGCTGCAGCACAGAGACCAGTGAACACACAGTCTGTTCATCTTTGCATAGATACAATATACAGCACAATATTGAATGACAGACACGCTGTGGGAGCTTCCACAGATACACTGACGTCAGCATCCAGAGTCCTCCTGCTGCTCCCCCCTCAGAGCCCCGTGATCAGCACCAACACATTCAGTTAGATGACAGAGTCCAGCTGCAGCTAGAATCAGCTCCCCTCTGTGAACAACAGCACAGCGTCAGTGTTTCACACTCAGTGAAAGGAGGAAACAGCAGAAGAACACCATGTGTGCTACGTTTCCCAGGACACACTACAAACTGCACAAATACAGAGCAGCACGTGGAAGGACCTGGAGCTGCATTTACAGAGCTGCAGACAGCGTGATGTCCTGTATGGACAGGTGGAAGGAAGCAAGTCCTCAGCTGGAACACTCGTGTTTGTCCACAGACAGGAAACACAGCAGGAAACTTCCTCACAGAAGTGCAGCTCATGGATAACACACTTCCTGTCAGTCAGAATGAGGCTGCAGCCAAACACAGAAAGGTGTTTTTGTCCAGATGAGCCCAGAGAAGAAACACGAGTGTTCACAGACATCAGAAGCTCAGAGAGGTGAAACATGAGGTTGGAGTCCTCGTCAGCATCCAGAAGAGCTGCTGTGAAACCCTGAGTACTCATGACAGACTCTGATGGCACAAACACATCATGATTCAAACAGAAAGACAAACATGGAGCTCCTGATCCTCCTGCATGAGAACAAGCTGACATGAGCGCTGTGTCTGAGAGTGTCTCCCTGTCACAGTGACAATAACACAGCTGCTGCTCACAGTCATTAAACTGACCTGAGGTCAGCTGTGCTCCTTACATATGAACCATGTGACCTCACATCAGTGCTGTGGATGACTGTAGTCATAGAAGAGTAGAGCTGTAGCAGGTGGTGTGAGGAGGAGGTGGTGTATTCTAGTTAACGCAGTACTGAAACACTCCAGCAGAGGGCGCTGTTAAGTCCTTATTGTAACACAGTTACTGTGTGCAGTTAGACTTCATACATAATCTGCACTTATTTCCATCAGACATGCTGTCAGTAAATGATTGGTTTCTATTGATTCTACTTCCTGTTGACTCGTTTGATGACAGTGAAACAATCACAGCTGATTGTGTGATGATGTAAACTGTCACTGTTACATTCAGTGTGTGTGACATAATGTTAGTGCAGGCTGATAACAGCCTGGTTCTGTTAGAAACACATGAACGTGTCCATAGATCAGTGTGTGTTTAACATGAGAGCTTCAGCCCTGCTGATGTGTTAAATAAAGACATGCAGGAAAACTGATGAGACTCTGAAATAACTCTTTATATTTATAATGTAACTCTGCATCAAAAGAACAACAAAGGATCCCAGACAGGTTTCTGTGAACAAAGACCATTCTGATGTTTCTGTGTTTCTAACACTTTGACATTATTAGTAAACAGACTGCAGTGAGCAGCATTTATAAAGAGCTTCTATATAAAGATATGACAGCTGTTTGACAAGTTTATCACTCTGTGTTTGGACCTGATCAGTCCAGCTGTTTACTTGAAACATGTTCATTTACCTGTTCTGTTATATTCATGTTCTTGTCTCTGTTGAAAACACATTTTAATGTCCCTCAGATTTTTCTCCCAGATGAATAAATATAAAAATGACACAAACTGACTGCAGCTACTTTTTGTCCTTTCTGTCAAAAACCTTCATGTGACTCATGAGAGACACGTTTCAGCTGTTTGTGACAGATCAGAGGCCAACAAGTCATTTATAACACTTTCCATCATTGTTTAAAGTTCTCAGTGTTTCTGTGTTGCTGCGTATAGGATCTCCCAGCATCATCACTGTGCTGTCCAATCATTGTGTGCGAGGTTACCCTTATAGTGCGATGTGTGTTTGCACAAAGAGAAGCATGTGTGTCAAATATAAATAAGCACAGAACAGAAACAGCTGCTCGTTTCTTCTGTTTAGAGTCAAGTTAGTGTTTTGTGTCTTTGTTTGAGGCCTGATGTCGAGCAGAGGTGTGTGTAACTGCACTGGTCTGTTATATGTGTGAAGTGTGTGCTTCTCTTCAGCATCATCTTTGTCACTGCTGATTCCTTTGTGTCATCATGTGTTGAGAAGAGAGAACAGTTATAACGGAGGAGCAAAAGGAAGCCCTGAAATCTGCATCAACAAGGAAGTGTTGGCTCACCAGTGATCCCAGCAGAGCCACTGGTTTGGCTCCAGTTGTTCTAGATTCAATGATGTTGTTGCTACAGATACATGTCAGCATCTTTATTGAATTTAATATGAAGCAGAAATGGTGTCATTAGGAGAAGAAGAGGAGAACAAGTCCGGCGAGGAGGCAGCAGCTCTTAAAGATGAAACAGCAGCTCAGCCCTGAGCTCAGAGAGCTGCACATGAAAAAGCTCCTCAAGCAGATCCTGTCAGAGGTTTGTCATCAACAGGAGGAACTGTTCACATCATAGGATGAAGATGCTGTCAGCTGGATGAAGAAGGTTATTTAATGCAAACGTTCACACTGAAGTCAAATTGTTGTCGTGTTGAACAGATTCATGTACTGATCGTCTCCAGAATGTTAGAAGAGCTTCAATGAATCATTAGAAACAACTTACAGCTGCACAGCTGTGTCAAACACATCTGTGTGTCATTGTGGGATTGTTGTGTTTCTACATGTGACACACGTCTAAAACATGCACACAATCTGAACACAAACAGGGACTCATGTGTTCCCACAGCCAGATGCTGAGAGCCATTTCCTTGTAGTCCTGTGTCTACATACATGAACCATTAGATGTTATTGGAATGATTGTCAGCTCTGATAGTTTCATGTGTGTTTAGCTGGACGCTGTTTGATCCTCGACATGTTTAAAGGTGTCCAGTCCTGAGACACTGGGGCTGGAAACAGCTGTGATGTCATTGGACTGTCACACAGACAGAAGTGCATGAAGCGAGCAGCCGAGGAGCCGCTGATGTTTTGGATTCAACAGCATTTGAAAGGTCGACACAGACACATTTGCACACAGAAAGCTGAATCTGTCATATGCCACAGTGAACTCACTGTTCAGTGTTTTTCAGGAAGCTTCTTAACTGCCTCTGCTGCCAAACAAGCAGCTGATGTCCTTGAGAAGAAGCTGAAGAAGTCTTCAACAACAAATACAGGAAGTGGACTTTCAAATACTAGATTCACTTTAGACTCACAGAGAAATGACTCAACCAGCTGTGTTTGACTATATGAAAGGTCAGTGTGTGTCTGCACACAGACTGTTGTGTTGGACTGTTATTCAGTTGTCTGCTGAATGTTTTCAAATGTCTGCATCTCAGCTGTGATGAGGCTGGGGGTCATGGGAGGCCACCGTAGCAGCCTCTTCAACATCATGACATCATCATAAATGCTGCTGGACTGTCTGATGGGCTGACGGTGAAAAAGCCGTCGGGAAGGAAACAGAAGACATTTCAGAGGCTGCAGCAGATTTCTTTGATTCGGGGCCTTTTTCAGCTTTATTGGACAGAGCAGTGAAGATAAGTGACAGCAAAGCAGAGAGAAAGGGGGCGTGGCCCGGGTCAAAGCCAGGCCAGCTGCTCTCCACCTCGTGGTCACCTGCTCATCCTAGTGAGCTCCACCAGCAGCCCTTTCACACACTTTACACTGTCAAACACTGTGTGTGGACCTCAGCTAACAACAGGCTACATTTAAGTCTGGACTACATGCTTTTATATTGTTTTTATTCCATCAGCAGCTCAACATCATGAGCAGCTTTGACATAAAGACATCAAACTCAAGCTGACTTTAAACTACTTTTAATACAGGGGCTCAAAAACAACAACATCTTTATTATATATCAGGACACAAAGTCATTTCATCTCAAAGGGAAACAGCTTTATTTGGAATAACCAGCACTATCAACTGGTTTGGGATCTCCACCAGTTTCATGTCTTTGCAGCTTCTCCAACAAAGTTCCTGTAAAATCAGCATGTTTGTCTTTATTGGTTTGATAGTGATTGATTATTCAGTCCCAATCTGCTGTCATCTAAAGAACAAAATGATGTTTCTATGAGTCACAAAGCTCCAGATGTTGTCGGCTTCACAAAGAAAACAAAGAACTTAAACACAAAGTGTTTGGAGCCAAAATGTTCCCAAGCTGCTCTTTTTGAAATGGCAGAGGTACAGTGGTGTCTAACAGCACACTGTGGAAGGCAAACATGTTATTGTTGGATGAAACTTCATGAATCCTTTGTAGATTTGAACTGTTGGAGCCTTTCTTTTCTCTTCAGGTGTACAGATGCTGAGGAGGCAGGTGAAGCAGGTGGAGCTGTTGTGATGCTGGCAGAGGGTGTGTCTTAGTAACTCTGTGAGGCAGAACTGGATCCAACATTGTGGATGTGTTGATGTTGGAGCCATTAAGAGTCTCTGGCCACACTGTAGGATTTCCCTTTGATCCACTGTGGGGGCATTTTGGAGTCTGTCAGTGAAACTCTTCATGTTTGTGTTTGACTCCAGTTTATAGAAACAGAGAAATGTGTCATGCTTTTGTTCGGCCTCCACAAATACACACATTTGTTCATTGGTTGGACTTTTTGGAAGGAGACACATTGAAAACCATGTTAATAAGATCTTGTTGTTTCCTGTGGATCCGACACAGAGAGTGGACTTCAGACAGAAAGCGTGGAAGAGATTTTAGAGGCCGTGTGTGGCAACAGGAAGTTTCTGTGTGTTTGCTGATCTTACATGTGGAAAACAACACGTGATGTTTGTGAAGTTCTACAATGATCATTGTTCTCACAGCATTTTGAGTGGGAACAGTTCAAACTGGGAGTAGTGGGAGTTATTTACTGATTGAAACAAGCTGAATGTTTCTGTGACGATGAAGATCAGCAGCTCAGCTGATCAATGAACTGACATCTATCAGTCGTTTCATGAGATGAAGTCATCAGCAGACATTTGTTCTGACTGTGTGATGAATGTCAGAACGTCAGGGCTCTGCTTTAGTCACTGCTTGATGATCATTGGCTCATTGTTGAATCCAGGGCCCAGTCTGACCTCTGACCTTTGCTGCAGGTCTTCTGTGTTATCTCCACTTTCATGTCTGATCTTCTGCTGTATCGTCCAAAATAAACATCTGGATCATTTCCAACACTTCAGCAGATCTTTAGTTTGGGCAGTGCAGCACAGAATAACACATATTGTACTATACTGCCCACTTCCTGATCTTATTGGATCTGTGTGTGAGGTTGGTGAAGGAAACACATGTTTACTGAGTGAGTCGCTGCCATTAGGAACTAGTTTTTATATCACAGCCTGGAAATCACACAGGACCATTTCTGCAAGTGAAAAGTCGTCATTGGAGGAAAATCATTGTGTAGTTTGTGCGACTGAAGAATTGTCCCAACTACATGTGCTGCTGACCCTTGACCTTTCCTTTAGGTGCACAGAGGAGTCTGTGGGAACATCCAGAACTGAGGCATCTTGTGTACAAACGTGTTCAGACCAGATGTCAAATGATGTCAGATGTCATCCGTGAATGGATGCAACTGTGGATCGTTCCAATAAAATGAGGCAGTTTTGTAAGTACAAGCCCACTACAACCCATCATCAACATTTTAAATTACATTATACATCTTCACTGATATAAAGCACCACTATTTTAACCTGATTCACTTTTTCCACCCTAACAGTTCATTCCTCAAATCAAACAAGATATTTGACCCTAAAAAAATGCATCAACAAATAATTTTGTAATAAAATATTTATTCTTCAACTTTTACAAGTGAAATCAAACAAGTGTGTTTAAGAGTGAAACCAGAGTGGAAGCTGCTCATATAGAGTCCAACCCAGGCTAAAGTAAGCTGAGTAGAGCAGCACCATCAAAGTGTCGGCTCTCTGAACACGGTGCAAGATCGCCATCTGCAGGACAAAACTAGTTTTTCTCGCCCTCCTCGTCAACATCAAGATGATGTCATCGTACAGCAACTGATTCCCTGTCCGTCTGGAACAAAGCATTTACATTAAAAAAGACATTTACAGAAAATACAAACACCAACAACACATCTCATCATCACATGATATTTTATTATTTATTATATTATATATTTTTATTGTACCATCAACATCAACAAATACCAGCATATTTTCTTTGAGATTGAGTAGAGTGGACCTTTCCCTTGGTTCACTTCCTGCTCGCAGCATCAGCTGACCTCTGACTTCCTGGTTAAGGTCTCTCAGCGTTGACTGGAATATCAAATCGGACTCACACCATGTTCTTGTAATGTGGTCATGTCTGTCAGCTGTTTGAAGAGCATCTCTGGCCTAAACACAATAGGAAGAACAACAACACGGCAAAAAAAACAACACATTTCCATATTAGATGAAGGGCACCGTAACTGGAAATGGTAACATTCATCTGATGCTGCTTTGGATTTATCTTCTGTTTTAGACCAACTTTGATCACTTCGAGCCATCTTAAGTCCGTTTGTTCTAACTTCTCACTAACGTCTCGTATGATTTCAGATCCCTGCTGTTCCCCAGCTGCCCTGTAGGTTTGTGCTTTGACCGCCAGAGGGCGACAAATCAGCACAGACAGAGAGCTCCATTCAAACTTTGCTGCCATCAGGAATAATTCTTCAAATATAATCATCAGTGTTTGAGCAGTTATGATATCAGGGACAATCTAGACATGTGTGACAATACTGAACATGTCACATGACACACCTCAAACATCATGTGATCCACTCTCAGTCTGCACTTTCATTCATGACTTCAACAGGTTGAAATGAGCTTTGAAGAAACATTCAGTGAAATAAATCTTTCATGGATTCATGTGAGCAGCAGATGAACTTTACAAAGAATCAGTGGATTTATCTTCTGTTTTAGATCAACTTTGATCACTTCGAGCCATCTTAAGTCCGTTTGTTCTTCTCACTCACTAACGTCTCATATGATTTCAGATCCCTGCTGTTCCCCAGCTGCCCTGTAGGTGGCCTCAGTGTGTCTCACACCATTTACAGATGATTACAGGTCGTTTACAGTTCAAACAGGTCCAACATAAGAAATATGCAGAAAATATCCTGCTATAACAGTTTGGGTCAAAGTGCAGATGTTCCAGATGTTCTGAGTCTGTCTGTGTTTCATGTTAACATGTAGATGTTGGACCAAAGTGAAGCTTTTTGATGTGACAGCAGGAATGTGAAGTGTAACTCTGAGCTGTAGGAAATGAAACTAAACTGACTTTTTCTCCTTTATTTATAGGAAAGTGTAGGAGAGCAACAGATGAACAAGCGTTACTGTAACAGGAAACATCAGAGGACCTTTATGTTCATCATCATCACTGTTTCCTTGTTCTGTCACAAACACACACTTCCTGCTCTCTCTCAGATGGATCTGATTGGCTGTTTCATTCACAGGAGGTCAGGGCGTCACACAAACAGCTTTAACTGCACAACGACACACTTTAAATCATCTGCAGACAAACCTGTGTGTTTGATTTATGAAGAAATAATAAAGACGTGTGTACAGCTGTCCATGAAGCAGCTTCTCACACAAACTCTGACACTTCAGCCACTTTAATTCCTGCAAAGCTGCGTAATAAAGAGCTGTGACTGCTATGAGCTGCTGATGATGACTGCATGAAGCTCTCAGCTGAAGCTTCTTTCATTTAGTTTAATGTTAATGTCGCCTTTTTAAGTCTGTGTGAGGATTTTAATGACACACATTAAAGGAGCTTCTTTGATTAGAACCAAATTCATGTTGATTTTCAGCCTGAAATGATAAAAACTTTAATAATTCTGTTTATAATCATCAACCTGGAGACTAATGAAAAGTATAATAGTGAAAAAAAAGCCTTTATTATTTGAGTAATGCCTGAATCTGCTCAGAGACGGAAACAACACAGAGGTGTTGATGACAGTTTGACATTAACTGAATTAAAAACTAGGGCTGTCAAATGATTAAAATTTTTAATCAGATTAATCACAGCCTAAAAATTAATTAATCATGATTAATTGCAACTCGAAATATGACCAAAATGTGTGCAAACATACGGACAGATAGCGGATTTTTACACACTTGTTAGTGTTATTTAATGCTAAGACCACGCTGAGTGGCCTGCGTTCACTCAGCGTGGTCTGACGTAGGCTGGGTGTTGTGCTGGAAGCGAATTAATCACAGCCTAAAAATTGATTAATCGCAACTCGAAATATATGTGTATATGTGTGTAAAAATCGGGACAGATAGTGGTTTTTAACACACTTGTTTGTTTTATTTATTATTAATTGTGAGTACAAGCAGTACAAGCAGAACAGGGATTTTTACTGAATGTTTTCCACCCGTTTAAATCTAGCACATTGTTTTATCCATATACATCTTCAAGTTCACAGAACATAGGCCTAATTCAACAGGCAAAATAGAAAAAATCTCCAATCATCCTTTTGGGTAAGGTAGATTAGTGCAAAAAAATATGAACAACAGTGAAAAGTATTGTTTAAATCACATTCAACCATAGAACAAGCTCTAAACACACGGTCCTCTGGTCTACTCATCCTTCAGCCAGTTGCTGAGACAAACCAACTTGTCCACGTTCTCTGAGTGCAGAGCAGACCTCTTCTTGTTCACAATGTGCCCTGCTACAGAGAACAGCCTCTCACAGGGCACTGTGGAGGCAGGAGTGGCCAGGTATCTGCGAGCAAGGCGGGCCAGCTGGCTGTGGGCTCCTGCATGAGCTGCCCACCACTGTAAGGGACAGTCCTCTAAGGCAGTGCAGGGCTCTGCTCTGTAGCGCTGTATGGCTCTGTCCTGCTGTACCTCCTCCTCTGACTCAGAGTCAGAGTCCATCTGCAGCAGGCTCAGCCTCTTCTTGGCTGGACCTTCTTCTGCAGTGTGTGATCTTCTAGGAGAGTCTTCATGCAGCATGCCTGCCAGTGTGGTCCACACTGCTTCTCTGTCAGTCTTGGGCACACTGCGTAGGTCTTTAAAACGTGGGTCCAGTGCAGTTGCGATCTGGAGCCATGCATAGTTGGTATGTTCCTGGCGGGAAGCAAGGTCTTCCTTAAACTTCTCTTTAAACCTCACCACATATGCAGGGTCCTCATCAGTTACTTCCATGACACGGCGCAGGTGGCAGAAGGCTGGTAGAACTACAGAGCAGGAGACGTAGGCCTCTCCTCCCAGCAGTTCAGTCACATATCTGCAGTGGAATACACACACACACACACACACACACACACACACACACACACACACACACACAGATAAGACAGCAAATTAAAAAAAGCTTTTTATTACTAGGTATTAAGACATTTTCATAATAACAAAACTGATTTAAGATGTATGTTTGATACATTTAATCTAAACCTACAATTATGGTCACAATGACAGGCTCACCTGCAGGGCTCTAGAAGTGTCTCCAGTCTCTGGAGTTTGTCCCACTCTGGAGGCGTCAGGAGGACAAGTTTATGCTTTTGTTTATCCAGAGTCGCGGTTACTGCAGTTTGGTTGCGGATCAAGCGCTTCACCATCTCCAGCGTGGAGTTCCAGCGTGTAGGCACGTCCTGGGCCAACGGCTCCTGCTTGCGCCCCAGTGACACCTGCTCTGCGTTCAGCTCTGCTGTGTTTGCTGGGCTGTGCTTAAAATGGCCAACAATTTTGCGGCATTTGGCCAGCGCAGTGACAAAGCCACTGTCTGCGAGACTCACTGTGATGCATCTCTGTAGAATGTGCGCGGTACACGGCATGTGATTGAATGGCATGATGCGAGCCGCGGCGATCATATTGCGCGCACTGTCCGTGCCTACTGTTGTCACCTTCTCCTCAATTCTCCACCTGCGAGCAACAGTCTGGAACTGCTCTGCACAAGCCTCCGCAAAGTGCCGCTCTTCCGTTTTCATTATAGTCAGCGCAAAGGATGTCAGACCCCAGGCTTCAGTGATTAAATGCGCAGTAACTCCCAGGTAATTGTTATTACTCAATGATGTCCAGTGGTCTCCTGTCAGAGCCACGCATTCTGTGTGAACTAAAGCCTCTTCTTTTTTCTTTTTCTCCGTTTCATACAGTTCGTGGATTCGAATTGTTATTGTGCTTCTCGCTGGGGGCTTGTAGGACGCGTCCTGAGATGCAACCTTTAAAACATCCGCAAAGCCCTTGTCCTCCACAATGCTTAGCGGTCTACAGTCCTTTGCTATCCATTTGGCTATATTGTCGGTCAGTTTGTCCAAAGAAGACTTACCGAGTGGCCTGCGTTCACTAAGAGTGGTCTGACGCAGGCCGGGTGAAGCTGCTGCCCCGACAAACGCGTGTTTGGCATTAAGGTGGTATTTTAAGGTAGAATTTGAACGGTGAAATTGAAACTCTTTACTACAGTGAGTGCAAATTACAACGCGTTTGTTTATTGTCCCATCTATGTTCTTCTTGTATTTGAATTCCCCATCCAGAAGGCCATCCTGTTCCTGCTTCTCCATTTTCAGTGGCGCGGTAAACAAATCAAGTGGAATTATGGGAGCGACTTTTTTTTTTTTTTTTATCTGCGTGTTGCGCTAAATAGTTAAATATTCTAACGTAATTAATTCCAAAATTTAATTATCGCAATTAACGCGTTAATTTCGACAGCTATATTAAAAACAAAGTGCTCTTATTGTGAAAATCTGCCTCCTACTTCTTTAAATCATTTTTATGTATTTTTTAACCTCACAGTGAAACATTGAGGCATTAATCTGACACAGTTTGATCAGCAGCTGTGTTTTCACTGACGTTTCACTTTGATTTGTTCAGACTGAGCAGAGAGGATCGGTTCTCTGTGTGCGCACTGCTGAGAAACACAAGCTCATTTCTGCTGTTTCATGAAAAGTGTTATGGAGGAACAAGAAGTTCAGCCTCTAAACTCTCAGCGTGAGGACTGAGTGAAGAGTTTCAGAGCAGAGAGTTTTGGCTCACAGCTTTTAGCGTCTACACAAAGAGACGATTACGCACTTGATCTGAGAACATCTCCACCTCCTACAAACAAACTCTCCTACGAGCAGCTGTCACAACCACAACAGGCAGAAGACTGGATTTCTTCAGGTCAGATTTACTGCAGTTTGCATAAATTGTGTGTCACAGACATTGTAGTTCACATTTGTGTGACTCGTTTAAATCTTCTCCTCCTGAAAGTGAAACTCTTACAAACACATCAGGCCACAACCTGCTGCAGGTTGTGCAGCAGGTTGTGGACATCGATTCATTAATGTTGAATTCTCTGCAGCTGCTCTGTTGCCATGTTGTTGCAGTACCGTATTTTCACGACCATAAGGCGCACTTAAAAGTCTTAGATTTTCTTCAAAAAGTACGGCGCGCCCTATAGCGCAGTGCCCCCTATGTGTTGTAAGGAGGACGTAGTAGAGAACACCATGAGAACGTTAAAGGGTGAAGTGTGGGCGTTGATCGTATATACCGGGACAATCGCACATACGTGTATAAAAGAACAGGTATGTGCGTTATGCAGGACATCGTTGTTTTAACAACCCTGAAAATGGCAAAGAGACACGCTTACGAAGCACAGTTTAAACTGAAGGCCATCAGCTACGCGGAGGAACATGGAAATCGAGCAGCGGCGAGAGAATTTAAGGTTAATTTAATGAATCGATGGTTCGCAAGTGGAGGAAGCTGGAAAACAAGCTCCGACAGGTCAAGAATACGCAGCTGAGTTTCCGCGGACATAAGGCGATTGATAGAGGATTTTTATGAAATACAATATAATCAAGTGTGTTTTATTTTCTAGTGTTCATATATTTTCACATAACCAAGCCTATTGTTAAACAAAACACAATGCATTCCTTACTTCAGTGTTTGAGATGTTTGACAAGACAGGATATACATGCATTCTTTACTTCAGTGTCTGTGATGTCAGATAAGCATGAATACTGCTGTGTCGTTATTTTTCAGTTTGTGTGCAGAGGTTAGATAGCTAAGACAATGCCTGAGCTCTCCCCTTTCCGTTAAAAGAGGAAGTGCTATGTAATCCATTTTGAACTATAAATAAAGCAAGCAGCCTGTACTCGTTGTGTCTGTCTTCTCAGAGGCATTCACCCGTGTACACGTTCTTAAACTCTGAGTCGGTCTGCAGTGTCTTATTTCTCTTACTTGTGAACAGATGTCTAAACCCCTGACATTTAATTGGTCCTTCGTAGCCGGATAACTAACTGTTATTTTTAACGTCTAGTTGTCCACAGACGGTTTTCATCGGATTCTGACGTCGTGTTGCCTGCGCTGGAAAAAATCTGTGCACAGTAAAAAGGAAAATCCGGGAGCGTGAATTCGATCTCTGGTCAGCGAGGCCCCACGACGCCAGGACCAGATGTGCCGGATCCAAAACGCAGCGCCACAGTAAGGTGAATATGAAACACTGCATTCCATCTAGCGCTAAAATACGTTGATATTGAGATTTTCCTTTAAAATAGTGTGTAAACCTGGTTAGCGCCGACAGATTTCAATCCAGAAGGGATTTAAGAGACAACAGGCAAGAGCGAAATTCTAGAAATCGCTATTAAAAGTTCCGGTTGCTTTGGGAAAGCAGCTGTAACGGAACGAGTTCCGGTCGCTCTGGGAGTGGCTGCAACGGAACAGTTAGAAGGTTGCACAATAAAAATACGGAAAGTCTCAATAAAAATTATAAAAGCGCGCTCTGTTTGTGTTAACAAAGAGAAGTGAGTTGTCATTTACGACCCAATACGCGGTCGAACCCTTCTCAAGCTGTTTTCCTGTGTACACTCACGAACTGGCTGGAGTGGGAAACTAAGGTTGTGCGTCATCACGTAAAATCAATAACCGCTTTCTCAAATAGTGAGAAATAGAAGCCTGTTATTGATCACCTGCCCGCTCCTTTGTGCCAGAGAAGGTGTCACAGTTCTGACGTAATTAGTTTAAAATGGGTAACTCTAAAACTAAAGTAAAATTAACAGCAGATGAAGAGTGGTTAGAAAAAAACTGTTCAAATGCAGGAATAGTCAGTGCAAAAAGGTGGAGAAATACAAAATAAAATATATTGTCCAGCTTGGCAAGGCAAATGCACCCCTGATTTAATAAATGCTTTAAAAACCGCTTTGCAAAAAGAGCTATATGTGGAAAAAAGTCAGAAGAAAAAAGCAAAACGTCTAGCAGAATGGCATCTTTTCAAAGTGATGATGACAGACGTAGAAGACGTGGAGAGGAAGGAAGTGAAACAGATGAAGCGGAAGTTTACAATATAGAACAACTGCTGCTAGGGTCAGAAGCCAAACCAACAGTTGTAGTATATGTGAACGGTGTGCCGTTAAAAAAAAATGTTTTGAGACACAGGAGCTTGTAAAACTGTTTTAACTGTAGAAGTCCCAAATGTAACATTTTCAAAAAACACTATAATTGTGAAATCAGCCTCAGGACATGTGACAAAACAGCATCTAACCGATCCCCTTTTTATGTCACATAGAGATAGTGGCTGTGGCTGCAAAAATCAGTGCATTTATGACCCATCATGCCCAGATTGTATGAAATAAATAAAAGGAAATCATTCATATGAAGACCTTTTCTAAAAAAAAAAAAAAAAAAAAAAGAGAGATGCATAAGGTAGATTAAGGCTGTATCATTGTACAGCCAAGGAAAGTGTGTGAAAAGATAAATGTTTCCATCCTGGAGGTGGGTGAGACTGCAGCTCATTCACGTCCTTGATGGATACAAAATAAAATATAATAATAAACTACTTGGTTCGACATGCAACAGAGAGAATGCATGTGACTGAAGGTTGGATCTGAGATGAGGCAAACAGAAGACCAGTCTAAAAGTAGGCACAAACCTGTTCAGAGATGAAGCAAATTGTACAGATTGGATGAACTATAAATTATCTGTTTGCTGAGTAAGATGATCCTAACTATTAAATTGTCTCAGTAGTAGTATAGTGATATACACTAGTAAAATATTGTAATATACTATTGTTACTATATAGAGAGAAAAAGATGATGATATTAATAATGATATAAAATTAATATTGACAAGAAGTATCCTAGTCAGTATGATGTGAGATGGACAATTGTTATGAAGTAGTCTGCACCAAGCTTAAGGTTTGCTCAAACTCAGTATAATGGCATATGAGATGAAGAAAATAAAGGCAATATCTAAACCAATTAGGTGCATAGAGGCACTTAACCTGGTTGAAAACCTGTCATTTATCCTAGATAAATATTACTGAGATACAGAGCACATCTATAATAACAACTAATAAGCCAAACCCTGTAGATAATAACTAAACCTACAGGATTATGAAGCTGAATTAAATGTGTGGACACCGCTAAGTTGATGAGCATGTTACACATTTTCTTTTATTTTTTATTTATTGGTTTTTTATAGCAGAGGCTGCATGCTATTAAAAGCCAACACATGCAGCTGTCTGTGAGCTCAGTTTCCCCTCACACTTCTGCTTTGTTTCTGGCAGCATTTTTCTTTGTCTTTTTGTGTCCTGACTCATGTATGTTTTTGTTTTTTGATTATTTTGTTGGTTTGGAAACAAATTTGTGCCGATACTTGAGGGATTGGGTGTGACGGGTACAAAATAATAAATAATAATAACACTATGAAAGTTGATAGTAGGGTGAGTGCAAGGCGGTGTGTGAAAAGAGGAAGTCTGAGAGAGAAGTGCGTGCGTAGGCAAACTGCAGAGTATGTGCGTCAAAAGAGGGTGTATTGTTTTTACATCAAGGCTTAGTAGAACTAAAGTAGAACGTCACAAACAAACAGATAAAAAAGTAAAATGAAGAGAGAAAATAACTGACAATTACATTAATGAATAGAAAACACACATACACAAAGTGCCATATGTGAAATTATTCTAGGAAGGAGTCAGAAGTGGGATAGTTTAATATAAGATGCAATGAAGGAAGCAGCTTACACTCCTTTAATTTCCAGAGCCAGTGTGTTCCCTCCCCTGCCCACTTGGCCCCCGTATCAGGCGAGTATGGAAGGCTGGATAGCCCATGACGGGTAAGATCCCACCTCGAAACCCTGGGACAACCTAAGACAGGCACAGTCACGATTACTCGGCCTCACTCAGTCCCTGTGAGCTCAGACTCACGGGTGAGATGAAGTGAAGAAGACGGGACCTCAAGGGTAAAGCCGCTGGGCTAAGGCAGAGGTGGAAAGTGGCAAGTGGAGCCCTAACTTCTGGCTGAGGACAAGGAACGCTGCTATTTAAGGTGGGAAATCAAAATTTGGGTTAGTAAATTTGGGAAGGAGAAAATTGACTGTTTAAAGGCAAAATTATGAAGGAGTCTGACACACTGGAAAAGCAACATATGCAAATTCACATACACAAACATAAAATACATTTGAGTTTGAAATTGAGGAACTCAAAGAAGCTATATGACAAAGTGAGTTATGAAAACAAAAAGTGATTAAAGTAGTTTTAAAAGAGTGACTTAGGAGTGCTCTGGGACTAAGTGATCAACAGTAGTGATCACTGTAGAAAGAAATAAAATAATTTAATAAGGTGGTAATGTTTAAACATATGTTTCTGTTGTTACAGCAACTCATTGAGAGATGACTCAGTATGCAAATTAGCTGAAGTGAGTGGTGACGGAGGAGCTTCCTGTGTGTGTGTGACTGAGGCTTTCAGAAGAGGAAGCATAGCAGACAAGAGAAGTGCAGAGTTGGGTAGGAAATTTATAGTTTAGTGATTATATGTTGTCGTAAAGGGGTTTTATGCTGAATTTAAGTATGTTAAAGGGGGTGATTTTTGTGTGCAAATTGTGTGGTTTTAATGAGACTTTCGGTGTATTGAGGAGGTGAAATTATGTGGTGGCAAAACTTGTGTGTTTAAGGTTGTTGTGGTGATGGGTTGATTCTGTCAGTAAGGTTTGGGTTGTTGTTGTTTTTGTTTTAATAGAGGGAGTTTTAGGAAACATGGACATGTCTAGGATTGGGCCCATTAGTTTGTAACAGTGCACTTAAAGGAAACCTGTCAGGTGATTTTGTTTTGTGTTTTGTGAGCTAATAATCAGCTCTATTTTTTCTCATTTCTGTTCTAAGCAGGCCTGCAACAGCGCTGACAAATTCTCGGGGAGAGCAAATAAAAGGGGGGCTTTCCAGATTACAATTGGCTGAGGAGAAAGCTACCTGTGGGGACTGATCAGGTCGTAAGTCCCTGTCCAAAATTGTAGGATTTTATGCGAGTCAATCCAGTCCAAAAGCATAAAGAAATATTTTCCTATGGAAAATAAAAAAAAATGAATGAGCTCATTTTGCTGAGGGTGGAGAATCTGATCGTGCGGGAAGCTCCACTATTAGCAAATATATGGTGTGACTGCATGTGAGTGAATGTGTGGCTGGGTGAGTGAGGATGCATAAATGTGGACAAACAATTGGCTTTTACTAGAGAAAATTTCTGTTTTGTTGACTGGGGTTAGATTATGGGATTATAGTATATTGTTGGGAGAATGCCAAATGTTAAAGGGGAAACATTTTTGATGTAACTCATGTTACCATTAATTGGAGAAACACATGACTGATAATTGTTCTGTTTCAAGTTTATTTTTATGACATAGATTGGATCATGAGTGGGGAAAAACTAAGCATTTTGAGTTTTGTATAGTATTGTGACACATTTCATGTGTCAAAATAAAAGGGGGAATTTAGGGTTTAATAATTTAATTGTTTAATAATTTAGGATCATTTTAGGACTTTTTTGGTTCTTATTATGCGTGATTATGTTTGGGGGTTTGTTGATCATTTGGATATGGTAAAACTGAAACTGTTATTTTTATGTTAAGGTTAAAGGATTAAAGAGGTTGTTTTCTTTTGGATCTTTTAGTAGAATAGGCGCTTATAATGATTTTCTGGTTAAAAAGGTGACTTAAGATTAGAGTAGAGGCACTTGCAGCAGCGACAATTCGTGTACAGGATGTTGATGATAGCGAGCAACCGGACGGGAAACCAGCGCTTAAAGAGTTTTAAAGGGATGAGTAACGTTGAAGAATATATATAAATACAAGTCAATAAGTTAAGAACATAATTAGGATCATGCTTTTGATTAAAGAGTCCCAAATAGGATAAGTTAGGGAGGTGCAGGAAAAGGTGTTTTGCTTCCTTTGCAGAAGATCCCGGCGAGGATCCTGGAGGCCCCGAGGCTTGATGAACCACATCAGACGAGACGCAAGAGGAGCACTAGAGACGTGCAACCTCACGACTCAATCTGGGGAACTGACGTACCAGACGAATTCAAACATGGACCAAAGGACAAAAAGTAATGCTTTCTCTATTCCCGTGGGCAGGAAATGCCAAAAACATGCTCAGGATAGAGACACTCGACTACCGTTTTGGACTGTTTCTGAATGCTTCAACAAAGATCAACAAGGCTCAGAATGAAGAAATCGATGCAGTGCGCATCACAATAATGCAACACCGAGTCGCATTGGACGTGATACTAGCCGAGAAAGGAGGCTTATGTGTGCTCTTCAACACGACTTGCTGCACATACATTCCTGATAATGTGCACTCCAACAATATGACTGACGCACTGGACGTGCTGCGACAACTGAGTCAAGCTCAACGACAGGACTACATCACTGGTGAAGAGGACTGGCTCACATGGCTTCTTAGTGGGTCATGGAAGACGTTGCTCATGAAAGGACTAGTACTCGTTGGAGTACTGCTCATACTCCTTTGCTTATTCTCAACATGCATATTGCCCTGTGTCCACAGAATGGTAAACAATATGTTCACCACAAAACTACTAGCATATGTCTCCCTACCCCAATACGAACCACAAGCAGAGATTGAACTTGAAGAAGATGAATTTTAACTGATGATCATGTATGTTTTCACCAAATGACATGCAAGTTGAAAATGTGACTAACAAGTGACTATGCATTGATTAAACCTGTGAAAAATATTAACAACAGGAGGGAATGATAGAGGATTTTTATGAAATACAATATAATCAAGTGTGTTTTATTTTCTAGTGTTCATATATTTTCACATAACCAAGCCTATTGTTAAACAAAACACAATGCATTCCTTACTTCAGTGTTTGAGATGTTTGACAAGACAGGATATACATGCATTCTTTACTTCAGTGTCTGTGATGTCAGATAAGCATGAATACTGCTGTGTCGTTATTTTTCAGTTTGTGTGCAGAGGTTAGATAGCTAAGACAATGCCTGAGCTCTCCCCTTTCCGTTAAAAGAGGAAGTGCTATGTAATCCATTTTGAACTATAAATAAAGCAAGCAGCCTGTACTCGTTGTGTCTGTCTTCTCAGAGGCATTCACCCGTGTACACGTTCTTAAACTCTGAGTCGGTCTGCAGTGTCTTATTTCTCTTACTTGTGAACAGATGTCTAAACCCCTGACAGCGATCATCGAGCAAAGAACGAGCGGGAGAAGCGTTTCGACGGTCACCATTCGGCTAAAAGCAGTTTCACTTTCACTTTTTATGAAACGGTGCCATTTTTCCATCCGGACCAGGACTACGGTAGCGCAGCAACTTCCAGCGGATTATAAGGAAAAGCTGGCCATCTTCCGCTCCTACTGCAGCAAACACATCGGCGACAAACACATCCAGCGATGGATGACCGATGGAGACCACAGTTTCACCAAGAGTGGAAGGCAGCGCCGGGAGAGTTACGCCACAATTTGCCAATGGATTGTAGATGCTTGGGCTAACATGTCTGCTGGCACTGTTGTTCGAGCTTTCGCAAAAGCCGGCATCATTTCCGAGGAGCCGCACGGCACGGAAAGTGACTCTGACAGTGAAGAAAGTGAACCTGGCATGTTTGATGGAGATTTAGCTGTTCAATTCAGACACAGAGGATGAGGACTTCGATGGGTTTGATTGATGATAAAAATGTGAGTACCAAACTTTGTTTTGCTCCTGCTTTAGTTTTAAATACGCACACTTGTATGCTTGTGTGTTGTTGATGATGACGATTACCGGCAATAGAAATGTGAGTAAGGTACCGAATTCAGGTTTGCTCCCGCTTTATTTTTAAATACGCATACGGTACTTGTATGCGCCCTATGATCCAGTGTGCCTTATGTGTGTGTTAAATACAGTAAGGGCACACATAACTGAGACTGCGCCTTTTAGCACAGTGCGTCTTATGGTCGTGAAAATACGGTATATTAATAACTAACCTCGTGTTGTGGACAAATGATCTCAGTTGTTCTCGTATAGGCTCAAAATGTGGTCATAAATATTTTGTACTTGTAAAAAAGATTTGTATGTGTATAAAAGATTTGTGCGTGCGTAAAAAAGATTTGTGTGTGGACTTAGAAAAAAAAACCCTGCAAGTTACAAGTACGGATTTTGACCCTATTTTTCTTCCTTTCATCTGATTGGTCAATGTCATGTCAATCAACAATGTAACAATCCAATTAGAGAACAGATGGGTTTGGCTGTCGAGGGGCGCTTTTTTTTAACTGCAGGTCTTTGCCTGCATACATGCACATATGTCCCTCTGTGGGGGGTTACTCCCACTAGGTTTATATCTGGGACTCTCCACCATTTGACCTTAGAACTGAAGAAGCTTCTCGGATGAGAGGTGAAACGTCTTCAAGTAACTTAAAGAAGTCCAGACGCTTTTCTTTGCAAGCTCCTTTGACATTTGACCACGAGCAATCTTTTCTGGTTTCTTTGTAGCCAGAAACCAGCTCTCTCCTCGGCTTCCTCCACTACACACTTGCCCCACGCCAGTCTCCTCCGTCACTATAAAGGGGAGAGTCATGAGCTCCATCACCCTCACCTGTGCCGTCCAACGTCCCGCCACCAGCCTCCACTGCAGCAGGCCAGAGACCACACCCCTGCCACAATAAGTAAAAGTATATCCTTGCTGTACCCTTAATGCTAAATGTGCTAAATTAACCGCTGCCTTTGCCCCTTTGGGATTATTCTTATGTCACTGGGATGTTGACCTTTGACCTTCACATTAGAGAGATGGGCAGACATAATTAGTGTATGAATTTTAAAGTAACAGGTAATAAAGAGAGTGCAGCAAATGTAGTCAGGTTTATTACTCTGTATCACACATGAGTGCCCGAGGGAGGCGGGGCTGACTGGGGAGACACAGGAAACAGAGAGACAGGGCTGACTCGACATGAAACGATGAAACGTGGGACACGGGAACAGAAACTAAACACAGGCTGAAATGAACACTGAGGGAGGGAGAACTAAGATTACTGAGAGCCTGATAAATAAGAAGAACAAAAACCAAGAAAAACAAGAGTCAAAGAAAACCAAAAACACAAAGCATTGGGCCAGGACCCACTGCTGTGACATTTATATGTGATAAAAACATTAAAAACTGCTCAGATGTTGAAATCTTTCTACGTATACTTTAGGTTCAGCTCTCCAGCCTGGCATTTGGTTAAGCATGATTCAAACATTTGATTTTGTTTAACTGGTTTTAATTATAGTTACTTTTTGTGAACATTTGTTGCAGCATTTAAAAATACATCATTTATTTTCAAACTTTTATTTGATTTAGAGCATCATATTTGACCAACGTAAATGTTTTAATTTCATATAAAATAACTGAAACAGTGAACTAAATATCTGAAATCTTTCCTTCCTTAAAAGTTATAATCCTACTTAAGTTATAGTGCAAACGCTTAAGCAACAAATATACTTGATGCTAATTAATTAATATTTCCCTTTGATGTTGCAACTATGCGGTCACTTCTGTCTTTAAACAAAATAATATTTTCCAGTTACAGAAATCATAAAGTCCAAACTAAAGTGCTACTGTTGCTATATGCATTTTATATAAATCATGGATGATGGTCCTGACATGAAGGAAGAGAAAGTTACAGGTTGCATCCTTTGACTTTGTCTCCGTGCCTTTGGGCCATTTTCAGAAGGACAGATGTTTCTGTTCAATTCTTAAATCAATTTTTTCAAACACAAACACTATTTTAAAGCTTCTAGAGAGTAAAATATTAATGATAATTATAATAACAATAATAAAAACAAAAGCTCTCAGATCCATCAAACCAAGCAGCAGAAAGAACAATAACTGAAGAGAAAACTTTAACCTTGTAGACTTCATTATGTTCCAGCTGCTCTACAGACGCTGTGACCTCGAACTTAAGCAGGTCGTAAAGTATGTGCAGCTCAATAACTTCATAATCAGACCCTGTGGTATTTAGGCAGCAGAACAACTAAGAATAACAACTACAAATAATGTTTTTAGGTTTCTGTTGTACTGCAAGGTTCTGTACAGGAGAACCAAACCAAGAGCAAATATTACGTCTCATTTACACCTGAGCACGAAGAGCCATCAACATTTAGCAAATTGAATCATCTTTGTTTAGATGCAAGAAGAATCATATAGAAATGAAAGAGTAGAAATAGAAATCCAGAGCAAAGATATCCTCTAATTCAGCGTAGCACATGTGCAGCTGCTGCGATTCACGTAAGCATTCGGCTCGTCGCTGTTGCAGATTTTTCTCTCGCTGTTCTGGCTCACAGCGCTGCAAACACAAAAATAAATATCCCCAAAGGTGTGAAAGGGAGCTAATTAGTAAGAGTATTGTTACTCTCCGCAGGAGTAGTCCAGCAGTAGAAATCAGTCCAATAACAAGGTGTGTAACATCTAGCAGGGTGACAGAAAAACCCAGGGTAACTTCTAAGGACCTCAACGTCTCTCTCACATTGTGTTTTTTAAACATGCTTCCATTTGTCACTTCAGTCTTTACTCTGAAATACAGGAAGAGAAATCATGGCTGAAACAATTTCTCATGAAACCAGGGGTGTGGTCCAACAGTCAGTTTGGTGAGGAAGGTTCCTAACTGAGAGAAGTGACCCAGAAGTATCTGTGTAGCAGCCACAATGAATCCAGATCATGAGCTTTATTAACTGATCAAAGTCTCTTCTTTCATCTTCTGTATCATTCAGTTTGCATTGGTAATGCCCATTATTGTAATGCTTTTTTAAGACCAGCAAAACTTTATTTCACTTTGGGTTAGCTGGGATAAGTGATGGATGGAGGGAATTTTACTTCAGCCACAGAAATCCTAAACAGGAAGGAGGAGCAGAGTTACAGTGGATCACTATCCAGCAGGGAAACAAGGTTTATTTCAATTTCTTGGCCATGAGTGAGATTTACTGAGTGGGCAAATTAGGGAGACGACACCATCAGATCCCGAGCCCTCCATGTGTTAATCAAGAGACGGCTGCTGTGCTACATCCATAAATAATGAATAAATTAGGAGCTAAAGCTGAAAGGACAGTTTATTTGTACCATCTTCACGTGAACACATTCAAGAACATCACAGATGAAGAAACATTAAAAACTTCCACACTACATAAAGCAAGAAAAATAGTTTTTCTTTCAGGTGGTTTCAGAAAAACAGAAACATCAAACATCTCCAAGACTCTCTTTGAAAGAACTAAAAACCTTTGTTCTCATGGTCCAATCATGAGTGAACTCCCCGATGAAGCCTTGTGTGCTAAAACATGTCAGAGTTTTAAAGGTTAAACATGAGTTTCCAAAACGTTTTGCTGGAGAACAATGAACTATTTGACTGAGTTTCAATCATTTACAGACGAGCAAAACCAGGACAGAGAAAAAAGGACAAAACTGACTCAGTAAAACAACAGAAAAGAAGATCCCATGTAGATCTGTATTATGTAGAAGTTCAGCCCAGCAACCAGTTCAGTTCAACACAAGTTTAAATGATTCTATCTGAACTCTGTGGAGCCTGATCTCAAGCTTTTTGAGTCTGACACAGAAACCAGAGGATCTTTCTGTGTCTTCAGATTCACTGTGATCCAGTGATGGGAGTGATTTCAGCCCTGAGTGATCGCGCTGATGTTTGCACAGAGCAGACAATGAGATGAATGGTTGGGCACATTGGTAACAGTGAAACAGTTTATTAGTAACGTGGGATCGTTTGTGTGCAGAGTATGAACTGAGATTCCTGAAGCTCTTGTCACACTGGTCACAGCTGTAGTTTCCTTCCATGTGTGCACGTTCATGAATGTTACGAGTACTTGAATGTGAGAAGCTTCTCTCACAGTGTCTGCACTTGTGTGGTTTCTCTCCTGTGTGGACTCCTTTGTGTGATTTAAGCTGACCTGCAGTGGTGAAGGATGACCCACACTGATCACAGAGGTGCTTTTTAACCCCACTGTGAATCAGTTCATGTCGTTTTAAGCGATGTGATGTGGTGAAGCTTCTCCCACATTCTTTGCAGTATTTCAGTTTGTCTCCAGTGTGTCTACGTTGATGTACTTTTAGGGTCTTTTGCTGACTGAAAGTTTTTCCACAGAGGTCACAATGAAAGTCTTTCCCACCACCACAGTGATGACAGGGTTGAGAACTGGATCCATCTGTGTCGCTCTGCTTCTAAACAAAGACACAAAGACAGTGTAAGTCAGTCCTTCAACATTTGTATCCTGAACGTCGCCTGAAATAAAGAGCATCTCTGCAGACGTCCAACTACATTTGACTGTTTCAGTTAACACACTCAGTTTACTGGGCTGCAATAACTACAATACTACCACCATAATACTACAGTAATACTAAAATCATAACTGAAAGGAAAATCTGAATAATCACTCAGAGCTGCTTTTCCATGCAGTAGAATTGCTAACATGCTAACACAGTTTAATGAGCAGAGTTGTTCCAAACAGTCAGGCTAAAATGACAAGATAACAATATAAATACATACCTCACAGTAGCTGCACTTGTAGAGTCTCTTTCTGGTGTGGATCTGTTTGTGTTCTCTCAGGTAACGTGGAGATTTAAAAGTCTTCTCACACAGGTCACATTGATAAGGTCTCTCCTCAGTGTGGGTAAACATGTGTTGTTGTAACTGTGCGTCTGTTGTAAACTCTTTGCCACACTGTTCACAGCAGTACACATCATGTCTGGTGTGAATGCGTAGGTGTATATTTCGGTTCCCTCTCCGGCTGAAAGTTTTTCCACAGATGTCACAGCTGTATGCCTTAATTCCAGAGTGGGTAACTAGATGCTTCTGTAAGCTGCTACTGCGAGTAAAAGCTCTGCCACACTGATCACAGCTGTACGCTTTAACTCCACTGTGGATGAGTTGGTGTTTTTTTAGGTAACCCTTCAAGGAAAAAGACTTTCCACACAAGTCACAGCTGAACGGTCTCTCTCCAGTGTGGATGACCTGATGCCGTTTTAGTTTAGCCCTCACAGTAAAACCCTTCCCACACTCGTCACAGGTGTGTTTTTTCTCTCCCTTTCTTCTGTGAGGTTTGTCGGCCTCCTGAGAGCGCTGACTTCTGGCTCCATGTTGGTCCTGCAGTGACAGAGATACAAACAGAGGCAGTGAGTGAAATGCAGTCGTGGAACAAACTCAACCTTCAAACTCCATTAACACTAGTTTTAAACCTGAAGGTGGAGCGTGGCACCAAACACCTTAAAGGTCTCTTATCCCCACCTGCTGGTAGTTCTAACACATTACATCCAACCTGCTGTTAAAGATAATTCATGACTGTTCAAACACTAAAATCATGCACACACACACACACACACACACACACACACTATTTTATAATTTAGATTATTTTGTTGTTTCCTATTACATATTTCTATAATTTGTATAGATTTATACAGAATTATTCAGTGATAATAAATCCTATGTTTGTTTATTCTAAAGGAACCCCGTTAGCTTCCACAACAGATGTTGCTCGTCTTCCGTCAAATACTCACATAAAATATTACACAATAAAGTGGATTCAAGATATCCACATAATTTCACTCTTACATCCACAGTGAGGTTTCACAATTGTTCAAATATAAGCAATCAATAATAATAATAATATCAATAACATTGAGGCACATTACACAAATTTCAAAAACAAATCATGTCTTACAATATTTACAACAACTAAAAGCTCTGTAAATCGGCTTTTAAGTGTTCATTGAAGTTTTGAATAATTCTCTAATTTTTTAAGGCAACTTATTCCACTTAAAAGTTGCTCTAAATGTAACAGTTTTACAAAACGTTACTTTTAACTCGAGCATTTACTAAATTGCAGTTTGTTGAAAACTGTGTAATATGATGATGTATTTCATCTGGATACTGCAGCTGAGCAGAATAAATGTGGTGTGTTTAACAGAATTGCTTTCTTTAGAACTACAAGTAAGCCATAGAATATTTTAGCCTGTACAGGAAGCCAAGAAAGGTTATTATGCATGTTATCAATATTAGTATAGTATGAACATCTTCACACTAATCTGGACGCCTTATTCTGGACTAACTGAAGTCTGTTAAGATCTGTCTTATTAGCTGCTGACCAAATGATTGAACAATACTCCAGATGAGACATTACTAGTGCATTAATGACATCTTTCATAATGAAGAAGTGATACACAAAGAGCATTTCATAGCCATAGCTATGCCTTGTCGGCAGAGTTATGTGACATTAGTGATGTTTGTACTTTCAGCGTTAACTTGGTTTTAAAGCCTTTAAAATATACGCCGTTCAATAGTCGACCTTAATCTGACAGAGAATGTGATGATTTTGTGGATAATTAAAGTCAGTCATATATCCACAAACACAACAAGCTGAAAGTCAGTGATGCTGCTCGGTTTGCAGTCCTGAACATCACGGCACAAGCAGGATCCACTGCACTGTTAATGTTAGCTGTGTTATATTGCTGCCTCTGTTCGGTGGTGTCGAGCCAAACGCACTTTAACGTGTGTTTGAACGAGCTGACGGTTCACTCGTTAAGCTGAAAGAACGATGCTTTAATCACAGCAGTCACTCATGTGTCCACTGCACCATCTGGAACTCTTCTTGTTTACACTCGTAATAACACAAACACTAAATCCTGCTTCTCTGCTGCTGTTGTGTAGCAGTGTGTACACCTGAGACTGTCACCTGTCTGTCTGTCCTGCACTCTCTCTCTGTTTCTTTCTCTCTGATTGTGGAATAAAAATATTCATTCATTTCATTTCATTCATTTATTTGTTCATTTTCAGGCACAACAAATACCTATATTGAACATAAAATGCACAAAACAAAAAACAAAAATTGCCTGAAAAAGGCCACGACTGTATAACCTCTTCTGAAGTTTAGTGGATATTATACATGGTTATGCTCAGGATGTGTCGGCCAGTTTCCACTGGAAACGCCTTTTGGTTAAACTGTCAGCGAGGAATTTGCATTTGCACTGTTACATTTTTATATAACTTTAATGCACATAAACAACAGCTGCTTGTTTCAGTGAAAATACATTGATGGGTTTTTAATAAAGTTGTGCAGCTGTAAAGTATTTTGTCTGGTGTCAATTCTATCGTCAGCTACATCGTTATGGCAAATGTTCAAATGTATATGGTGATAAATATCTTTGGTCATATGGTCCTGCTCTGTCTGTCACCTTCTGTGTTGAGCTCATTGTTTCCTCTGTAGTGGCTGAGCTGAGTCCAAGTAGCTGAAAATGTTCCTCTGCTTCTCCGTCAGACTCTCCTCCTCCTGCTGATCAGCTGGGACACAAAACAGATCTTTGTTAGGCTCCACACTGCACTGAAGAGTCAAAGTGTCTCATATGTTCATCTGACAAGTAAAAGAACACATTTTTGTTTCCCGAGGTGGGCAACTTGTTGGAAACAAACAAAAGGTTTGAGCACTGATACCTGCCATTGCTGGCATTGAAAGATGCAACGCCAGCAATGTGGATTGGTTTGAGTCTTGACAATCCACATTGCTGGCATCTTTCAATATGTTTGAATGCACCAGTGTAAGTGCAGCCACTCAGACTCAATGTGTTCATAGAAACAGGTGCACATGTGTCACGAGTTCATCCAGCAGTAGCTATGGCACTTGGCCACAGGGGGCAGCAGTGGACTGACCTGCATTCGAGACTGCTCCAGCTGCTCTGTGACAGTCAGTAGATCTGCTACAAATTGCAGATCATATGCAAGTTTTGGAAATGACATTATAAATATTCCTAACTTAGCCACGGCAGCCATGTTGATGTATTACCTATATTGGCTGAAAATGTTCATTTGCAGAGAAAAGACACAGGCAGACTGTGCTTACAGGACAACAACAACAACAATCTTTATTTATAGAGCACATTTAAAAACCAACGGCATGCCAAAGTGCTTAACATAGAACAAATTAACACAAGTATAATCAGAGTCATAAAAATAAAAGTGTAGAATTATGTTCACAGGAAAAAGCCACCAATAGAAAAAATATAACTATAGCACATAGCTATAGCACAATATAACTGTGCCATCAACACACAATGGGGATAAGACATACACAGCGCAAATAAAAAGCAAGATAGGAAAATTAGTAAAATAAATCACTGCAGACAAGGCCAGCATTTAACCGGTAGAAAACGCAAGATTAAACAAATACGTTTTAAGCTGTGATTTAAAAGATTGAATAGAGTCAGACGCCCGAATGCCAATGGGAAGGTTGTTCCACAACTCTGGTGCGGCCAGGGCAAACGCTCGATCACCTCTAGACTTCAGCCAAGATCTAGGCTGCACCAACAGTAACTGTGAGGATGATCTTAAAGCCCTAGCAGGAACATATAAGCTTAAGAGTTCCTTAAGATAGCTCGGTGCTGTGTTATTAGTGATTTTAAAAGTAAACAGCAGAATTTTAAATTGGATACGATATTTCACAGGCAACCAGTGCAAATCAGCTAGGACGGGAGTAATGTGGGCAAACTTCTTAGTTTTGGTTAGAATGCGTGCAGCAGCATTTTGGACTGTCTGTAAACTATGGAGGAGGGCAGAGTGGAGTCCCAACTAGAGTGAATTGCAGTAATCCAGCCTCGAAGTTACAAAGGCATGGATGAGTTTTTCCAGGTCTTTATGCGGGATATACTGCCTGGCCTTAGAAATAAGGCGGAGTTGGTATAAACTGGATCTAACAACAGCAGACACTTGTCTATCAAGTTTAAATGAGCTGTCAAGTAACACGCCCAAATTCCTAACAGTGTCGGAAAAGGAGCTAGTGAGAAAACCAAAGGCATCACGAAGTTTGGCACGAAGGACGTCACTGCCAAAGACCACGAATTCAGTTTTCTTATCATTAAGGATAAGAGTATTTGCCAGGAGCCATTGCCTGACCTCACACATGCACTCTTGAAAACTATTCAAGGACAAAGCTAGGTCATCATTTAACTCAAAGTAGATCTGAATGTCATCGGCATAATAATGAAAAGCGATGTGATATTTCTCAAAGATAGCGCTTAATGGAAGCATGTACAATGAGAACAGAGTAGGGCCTAACACAGATCCCTGAGGGACACCACAACAGACAGGTACAGCGAAGGAAGAGGAAGTGGCCAAGTGAACCGAGGAGAGCCGATTGGAGAAGTATGATTTAAACCAATCCAAGGCAACACCCTTGATGCCTACAGTGTGCTCAAGTCTCGCCAATAGGATTTTATGATCAACCATATCGAAAGCCGACGATAAATCCAATAGCACTAGGACCGAGGAGCGTCCATTGTCAGCCATTAGTAGAAGGTCATTGAGAACTCGGAGCAGCGCTGACTCAGTGCTATGATGTGGTTTGAAGGCCGATTGGAATTTATCATTAATGCTATTCTCATCCAGGTAGGCCTGGAGTTGAAGCAACACTATCTTCTCAAGAATTTTGGCCAAGAACGGAAGCTTGGAAATCGGCCTATAGTTCGCATAATCATTATAATCGAGGTTCCTTTTTTTAAGAACAGGCTGAATTATAGCATGTTTAAAGGCTGATGGTACGCAACCAGAGAGCAAAGAAGAGTTCAAAAGGGACAATATACTAGGTCCAATTGTACTAAAACAGTCCTTAACTATACGAGATGGAAGAACATCATATACGAGATTAGTATTGTTCATTTGTTCAACCAGACGCTTAAGAGTAGGGAGTGAAACGGGTTCAAACTGATAGAAGGAAGAGGAACAGTCAGGGGTAAACGCAGGGCCTGTCATTAAAGGAAGAGCAGATTTAAGAGATGAGACTTTATCTAAAAAATAATTTAAAAATTGTTCGCAAAGAACCGTGGAGCACGGCAGCGGCATAGTGGGGCAGGGGTTGACCACAGAGTTAAAAATTTTAAATAAAATTCGAGGATTGTTACCATTGGTAGAGATAATTTTTGAAAGAAAAGCTGCTTTAGCCATTTTGGCAGCAGTTTGAAACTTCAAGCGACTAGTACGTAGGATGTCGTAAGATGCCTGGAGTTTATCTTTCCTCCACCTTCTCTCATCCCGCCGACACGCACGTCGTAGAGCGCGAACAGAGTCACTTAACCAACATTGTGAGTAAGTTCTGGGGCGCTTCATTTTAATAGGTGCCACAGTGTCGAGGATGGAGGAACATGTAGTTAACAGGGTATTGGCAAAATTCTCAACCATATGAGGGGTAAGACAATCTGACGTAATAGATGCAGAATACACAAAAGAAGCAGAGAATTTCACCACAGTATCAGCATTAACAGTACGCACATCACATAATAACGTTACATGTTATTATGTGATGTTACTGAAATCATCATGAATAACAGGAGTGGTGATTCCTGTAACTTTGTGTATATAATTTGGCATTTCTTACTGATGTAGGCCAAAAATAAATACATAAACTGAGCACCTGATGGCTTTGAACTTTTGTTGTCCATCTTCCATTGGTTTGAATTTTGCGCTCCAGTACAAACACAAATCCCCCAACCCGAGGATCAGCACAATTAACCTAACAGACCTACACCTTAGTTCACAGATTCACTTTGTCTAAGGTTGATTTCTGGGATTTCACACAACCCAGGATTCAGATCGTGAATCCATGATGGGCTTGGATTTACATCATTATAAATGAAATGTGCTCTACTTGGAAGCAGCCGGCCCCGCCCCTTTTGACGGGTTGTGTGAGACTTTAAATCATCAAACTGTAAATTATAAATTAAATTGTTATTGATCCTTTACCCCGAGTCCTAAAGTGTAGATTTATTTTCTTACTCTTCTTATATTTATTGTTTGTTTACTTGCACCGCTGTAACTGCAGCCTCGTCGTCTCGTCTCTCTATATGCTGGACTGTCTGTAGCGGAGATGACAATAAAGTTTACTTTGACTTCAGCAGCGCGCAGGCGCACCGAGGGCTCTCGCGCTCACTTTATAGAATTTAGAAAAAACATGGGTGCAGATTATAAGTCTGTATCATAATATCTGTTTGTTGTGTTGTTTTTATTTTGTGAGTTTGTTATTAGATGCCGCTCCAGCCAGCCAGAGACTCCCCGCCGTAATAAACTACGTATTCTCTTATTGCTGTTACCAAGTTCCTGTGAAAAGCAGATTTTTCCCACTGCTTACATTTATGGATATAAAATAGCTAAAAGTATTAACATGCCTCAGAGAAATCACTAATAACACTAAGGGCTGGACGGATTTGATTTGCATTCTTCAAGAAGAGTGTGGTGTCATCAGCTAGCTGGCTGATGATGAGCTCCTTATCAGCTGTGCTGATTCCTTGTATAACAGGTCAAATCTCGGGGTGGAGTCTTAATCGTTTTAATTGAGCTATTGCCATTCGTGTACAAGGTTTTGATAGCTTTACAGAAAAATGCCAAATTTTTCCAAAGAGTGGAAAATAAATTGATGTTCAATTGTATCAAAAGCCTTTTAAAAATCCAGGAAGAGACTGAAGCTATAGTCAGATACCAAATCAGAGTAATCAAGTAGATCTAAAACCAGTCTCATGTTCTTAGAAAGGTGTCTGTTTCTCATAAAGCCTGATTGTGTCTCATCGATAATTGTGTCCAAGAACTCTTTCATTCTGTTAGCAAGTACTAAAGCCATAATCTCATAGTCATCATTGAGCAGACAGATGGGTCTCCAATTATCAATAAGAAGTAAGTCTTTGTTTGGCTTTGGAATAAGTGTTATGAGACCCTGAGTAAGAGTAGGAGGGAGGATGTTATTCTCTACACTTCCTATGAAAAGCTGCAGTAAGAACGGAGCCAGGAGATTAGAAAATGATTCATAAAACTCTGCAGTTAAACCATCTGTGCCGGGAGATTTGTTGGCCTTAAGTGCAGAAATAGGATTACAAACGTCCTCCACAGTCAGAGGGCTGTCACAGTGACTTCTATCTTCCACAACAATAGTTTTTAGGTTTTTAATATTATTGAGAAACAGCGTTGAGACACATATATATATATATATATATATATATATATATATATATATATATATATATATTCTACTTTTCTAAATGATTGACTATTTCAATGGAGAACCTAAATGACACGGACCCGTGTTTGTTATTACATATCTCTATTTTGAATGTGACAAGTCTATCATTGCCTGTTATTCATAGGTATTCACAGAGTTTTTGGCCTTTTTTCCTCTATAACAGTTAATTGACTCTTTACAGTGGCCTGCTATGGTTAATAATAACATGTTCAGTCATGAGTGAAATCAAAGCTTTTCTTCACTTTAGCATTTAACATTCCCAACAATATAATGTGATACCTTAATTAAAACACAGCTAATAAAACACAATTTTCTTAATGCAAACATCAGTGACTCAACATTAGCAACCAAAGGGTTCAGTCTGCAGCTCACACTCATGTGAAGCTACAGCCTCCCCCTTTAGTCTCTGTCATCCTTCTGCTCCTGCACAAACAAAGCAAGACAAAACCTCCACCCTTCTTCTACAGGCTGGGTGAATTGTTGTGGACATTCACTAATCCTAAAGTCGGCACCGTTTTTGTCTCAGTATCAAGTCAGTTAAACTTTTAGTCGTCAGTCCGTCACAGTCCAGTCACATGCATACATCCACACACATTCATACCAGATATTGCTGATAATGGAGTCTCACACGCAGCCTATTCGAGCCTCCATCACCAGCAAGATGACGTCATCATTTTAAAGGAAAACAGCTCCTTGTTTTTGGACTGGATTGACTCGCTGCAATCCTTTTAGGCTCAGGACTTCTCATGTGATCAATGTCACATATCAGTGAATTTCTCCCAAGCCCATTATAATCATGGAGAAAAACACTTTGCCACTGTTTCCAGTAAGAATATTTTATAGCGCTTTAAAGTTCAACCTCTCAGGTCTGGATTAAAGAGCTGATTTGTTAAATCGGGAACTCACAAAATACCAAAATATCACCACCGGTGGATCACACCTCTCAGATGTTCTTATCTCAGTGCACTGTAACAAAAGCACAAACAAACGCAACCAATAAAATACTAATAAAGTAACAAATACTGGGGCCCATTGCAAACATGTCCAAGCATAAAACCATCTTTCTCTCTCTTAGAGAAAGAAAACAATCCAAACCTCACTGATAAAATCAACCTAGTGTCAAGCAAAACCCAAAAATCAACCAAAACTTCACCAGAAAGTTTTCCTCCCTCCCGGGACAATATTGTGCAGGAATACAGGCACCGTAACTCCTTTTGCACTGACAAAAACATGTTGGATTGACTTGATTCAATAGTGGACACTGGTTGCACACAAAGGTTTTGCTTTGGCAGAAACTTAAACAACTGAGTTAAATCAACACAACCTTTTCATATTCAGTAAAGCTGCATGTTGTGTTCATAAAACACGATTGAAACATGTTCAGATGGAGTAAGTTGAGCTCCTGGAACATTTTAATCCTTCAATTGAAATTGAATGGGTCTACAACAACTACCATCCTCCTATCTCTATCCTGGTTGCAGCAGGGCTGGGAAATAACCCTGAAGTGATAGGTTACCAGGCAGGGTACACCCTGGACAGCTCACCAGTCTATCAGATAGAAACACACAGCCGTTTACATTCATGGATAATTTAGCCCAGGACCTTCTTACTGTGGAGCAACAGCACTAACCAGCATGCCAACAATGGAGGAAATACAGGAAAGCTATGATTTCCTGTATTTGAGGCAGAATTATTTTGTTCTTGCCCTTGACAGGTTAATCCACAATAAATAGCAACAGCATGCATGTGGTGTGTGTGTCGTTGTCTGCCTCTTATAACTCCAGTGATTTTCCTGTAGTTTGAAATCTTATGCGGTGTTGACACAATAATTTGTTGTAAACCAGGAAATTCCCAACTGTGGTAGAAAGCACAGCTTAGCCTGAGCAAATGTTCAAAGAAAAGTCGTCACTTCCTGATAAATATTGTCACACTGGGGTTTTTGCAAATGATATCAGTGAGCACTGTGTGGCAGCTGGAGTCAGACAACTGAAGCTCCCACAATCAAGACCACAAACAGCTTTCAAAGGAGATTTGAAGCTTTTCTGGCAGCAAGCTTCATGATTTATGGGACTGGAACTGGAACAGAAACTACCTGATCACCAATGGTGAGCTGGCATGGAATTATTTTTATGACATTTTATCAAAGTTATAAATAAGCGTGCCCATTAACACATAGTGAGTGAGCATGTTGTCTTCCCACGCAGTGAACAGCGGATGCTAATGTTTTTGTCACTTTTTACAGAGTCAAACTCAAAGTAAGGTCAGTGCTTCCACGCTTTAAACGCTGCACGCTCACACTCTCTCCACACTCGATAGATTATCCATTGTTCATCTGCACACAGCTGCGGTTTTAGTAACGCAGTAACGCAGCGTGCTTACGGCAAAGTAACAGTAATCTAATTACCTTTTTTGCAATAGTAATCCCTCACTTTACTCGTTTCTTGAAAAAAGTAATCGGATTACTGCCCATCTCTGGTTGGAGCTGTGCACTTGTGGGTTCCACCTTGTGTACACGTTTATCTTTGCTGTGTGTACTTGTACCTCTGAGTGGAAGCTGAACTCTTGAGTTCGAGTATCGAAGCATCAGCTGTGACGTTAAAGTCCAAACAGCTCGTTCATTTGACGTGCAAATGAACGAAGGTAACGCCGTTTTCATGTGGATGTGTCACTGAGACACTTTCCACATCCACAGCTCACAAAATGGGAAAACTATAGAAGTATAACAATGAAGAAGTTACTATGTTACGGGTCCCAAGGATGAAGACCTCGATGACAAACATGTTACCTGTAAAAGCAGGTGAAGAGCAGAGTAAGGAAGACACGATGCGTCTCTGCTTTCCTCCAGAACGTGTCTGAGGAAGCAGCGGAAGGTGGGCTCCACTTACTGCTCCCCGAAACCCCGGAGCAAGCACCAAAGTTCCGCCCTCACTGCTTTCTAACATAAAATGAATCCCTGTTACATGGATTTTCTATCCTCTTAAAGAAACTGAAAATAAATACATATAGCAATGAAAAATGTCCCGTTACATGAGTGTTTTACACAAAATAATATTCATGTGGTCATTCCCTCACAGGGGTGCCACAACTACACTGCTGTTTTGACAGAGACACAGTGTGTTTATCTAACTTGGCTGAAGCCAAAGTTCTCCAGACAAATTCAGTCTGTTTCTGCCAAGTGTGAACTCACTGGATGAGCGCCAGATACACAGAATCAAAAAGGGATAAATTACTTTTCTTATGTCATGTTCCCGTCACAAACTGGCTCAAGGAGAGGGGAAGCAGGAGTCCACAGATGAAATGTTCCTATAAATAAAGTGGAATTTATTCAAACTTTACCAAAACTTCAACACATCAAATACAAGCAGTTCAGCAGGGAGTGGATGTGTGTTGCATGTGCCAGGTGGATGCAGAGAGAGGCCAGGGCCACGTTCAAACCTGAACACGCTGCACAGTGTTTTGTTCCATTTGTTAGGGATGAATGAAATGCTTCCTTGAAAGGATGTGTGCAGTCACCAGTGGGCGTGGAAGCATGTGCGCCCTCATTTGGTGGGTGTGCAAGAAAAGTCATCCTGTCACACAGCAATGCCTACATAAATCACACCACTCTGCTTAAAATAATAATGTTTAGTGAAGCAGGTGAAGCAAAGGGCTGCTTTTAATAGGCTGGGAGACCCAGGTGTGCTGCTTTAGCTGCTGAGCCTCTTATGACAGAACAGCGGAGAGTGGTAAGAAGGGAGGAGGGGGTCTGGCTGTGTTTGTGAACGATAGATGGTGTAACTCTGGGCATTTCTCTATCAAAGAGACGCTACGCTGTAAGGACATTGAGCTGCTAGCGGTTAGCATGAGACCGTACTATCTACCACGAGAGTTTACACACGTGATTATGATAGCTGTGTATGTCCCGCCCTCTGCTAACGCTGCAGCAGCCTGTGAGGTCCTGCACACTGTAACCAGCAGACTCCAAACACAGCACCCTCAGGCCCTTTTCCTGATCTCTGGGGACTTTAAAGATGATGTAACCATTTAATTATGGTTACATAATTAATTATGTAATTAATTATGCAAAATGCAAAACGCTCAGCTGTGTCTCCAATCAAAGCTCTGTAACTTCAGAGGTGATGTTCATATGTTGACTAATGGTTTTCTTTCATTTTTGATGTACTGCAGAATATTTGTATAAAATCCAGGCCAGGAAAATCTCCTTCATGTGTTTCTGTGTTTTGTCTTCAGCTACGTTGACACTGTGGAGTAGCGCTCAGACTCACGGGTGAGATGAAGTGAAGAAGACGGGACCTCAAGGGGTAAAGCCGCTGGGCTAAGGCGGAGGTGGAAAGTGGCAAGTGGAGCCCTAACTTCTGGCTGAGGACAAGGAACGCTGCTATTTAAGGTGGGAAATCAGAATTTGGGTTAGCAAATTTGGGAAGGAGAAAATTGACTGTTTAAAGGCAAAATTATGAAGGAGTTTGACACACTGCAAAAGCAACATATGCAAATTCACATACACAAACATAAAATACATTTGAGTTTGAAGCTGAGGAATAACTCAAAAGAAGCTATATGACAAAGGGAGTTATGGAAAAAAGAAACGGTAATTAAAGTAGTTTTAAAAGAGTGACTTAGGAGTGCTCTCGTACTGAGTAATCAACGCTAGTGATCACTGTAGAAAGAAATAAAATAATTTAATAAGGAGATAATGTTTAAACATATGTTTCTCTTGTTATGGCAACTTCTTGAGAGATGACTCAGTATGCAAATTAGCTGGAGTGAGTGGTGACGACGAAGCTTCCTGTGTGTGTGTGTGACTGAGGCTTTCAGAAGAGGAAGCATAGCAGAGAGAAGAGAAGTGCAGATCTGGGTAGGAAATTTATAGTTTAGTGATTATATGTTGTCGTAAGGGGGTTTTATGCTGAATTTAAGTATGTTAAAGGGGGTGATTTTTGTGTGCAAATTGTGTGGTTTTACTTTCGGTGTATTGAGGGGGTGAAATTATGTGGTGGCAAAACTTTTGTGTTTAAGGTTGTTGAGGTTGTTGTGGTGATGGGTTGATTCTGTCAGTTAGGTTCGGGTTGTTGTTGTTGTTTTTGTTTTTAATAGAGGGAGTTTTAGGAGACATGGACATGTCTGAGGGGCCCATTATTTTGTAACAGTGCACTTAAAGAAAACCTGTCAGGTGATTTTGTTTTGTGTTTTGTGAGCTAATAATCAGCTCTATTTTTTCTCATTTTTGTTCTAAGCAGGCCTGCAACAGCGCTGAAAATTCTCGGGAGAGCAAATAAAAGGGGGGCTTTCCAGATTACAACTGGCTGAGGAGAAAGCTACCTGTGGGGACTGATCAGGTCGTAAGTCCCTGTCCAAAATTGTAGGATTTTATGCGAGTCAATCCAGCCCAAAAGCATAAAGAAATATTTTCCTATGGAAAATTAAAAAAAATGAATGAGCTCATTTTGCTGAGGGTGGAGAATCTGATCGTGCGGGAAGCTCCACTATTAGCAAAATATGGTGTGACTGCATGTGAGTGAAGGTGTGACTGGATGAAGGTGAGGATGAATAAATGTGGACAAACAATTGGCTTTTACCAGAGAAAATTTCTGTTTTGTTGACTGGGGTTAGATTATGGGATTATAGTATATTGTTGGGAGAATGCCAAATGTTAAAGGGGAAACATTTTTGATGTAACTCAGTTATCATTAATTGGAGGAACACATGACTGATAATTGTTCTGTTTTAAGTTTATTTTATGACATAGATTGGATCATGAGTGGGGAAACTGAGCATTTTGAGTTTTGTATAGTATTGTGACACATTTCATGTGTCAAAATAAAGGGGGAATTTAGGGTTTAATAATTTAATTGTTTAATAATTTAGGATCATTTTAGGACTTTTTTGGTTCTTATTATGCGTAATTATGTTTGGGGGTTTGTTGATCATTTGGGTATGGTAAAACGGAAACTGTTATTTTTATGTGAAGGTTAAAGGATTAAAGTGAACTGAATCCTGTTTAGAAGATACAATGCTTTTTCAAAGCTGTGAATAAATCTTAGAGGGAAAATTAGTGAGGGTTGAAGGAGGAGAACAGGTTTGATTTCTTTTTTAATTTCTAGAAGGAGTGGTTATAATGTAGGCTTACACATACAGATATTACATAGAAGGTATTTTTAGGATAAAGGGGAGAGCTTATAAGCAGAAATGATTTTTATACATATTGCATTTTTTGATATGAGTTTTTGAAGGATTGCACACGCTTACAGACACAGAGTCCATAAATACACATGACAGTATTGATTCCAGGCAAAAAGCCTCAAATTCATTTAGCTTTTTAACTGAACTTAAAGAAGGACCAAAGAGGAAGGAAAGCATATATTTTGGTTAAGTCTGATAAACTAGAATTAGAAGGTATTGTTACATTAAAAGGAGCAAAATGAAATAAAAAGGCTATACCAAAAACAGGTTATAACATAGGAAATGTGAGGTTAAAATGAAGTTAGTGTTAACACACAGGTGTTGTTTTTAGGCAGCATTTAGCTATGATGAAATGTATACAGGAGTAATTGCTTATATGCTTAAACTTAATTGATTAAAGTGGTTGTTTTCTTTTGGGGCTTTTAGTAGAATAGGCGCTTATAATGATTTTTTTGTTAAAAAGGTGACTTAAGTTAGGGAGGAACTATACAGGATGTTGATGATCAGATAAGGAAAATAGAGCGAGCAACCGGACGTGAAGGCAGCGCTTAAAGAGTTTTAAAGTGATGAGTAACGTTGAAGAATATATATAAATACAAGTCAATAAGTTAAGAACATAATTAGGATCAGGCTTTTGATTACAGAGTCCCAAATAGGATAAGTTAGGGAGGTGCAGGAAAAGGTGCAGGAAAAGGTGTTTTGCTTCCTTTGCAGAAGATCTCGGCGACCACAGGGAGGTCCGAGGCCTGATGGACGACCACAAGAGAGGGACCGAGAAAACCAAAGCTTACACATGGAGTGTTCTCGAATGGGAGCTGGTGTATATTACTGGACCAATTAGATGACATGAGGTTGTCTGATTTGCTGAGCCAGGACACAATGTATTGCGACCTCTGGTGTGCCAGAGGTCGAGAGAGGGAATGTGGAGTAGGGAAATTATTTTACTGCTATTGCTAAATAATTGTCATCATTACCATTGCATTAATAATATAATCTGGAGTTTATATTGCGTTTAGAGGTTGAACAGTGTGTGTGTCTTTCAGAAAGACTAAGTGGCAGGAAACAGGCTTGCAGAGAGTTTGCAGAAGTGAAAGTTATTTTGAGCAGCAGGCTAAGACGAGGCTTTAACAATGTAACAGATAGCTTTAAGAAGGCCTTAAGATGTTATGCATACAGTTATTATGTTAACCTTGTATTTCAGGTGCAGTTATAACTATTTTATACATATTGCATATCTGTGCTTATTAAAGAGTTGGAGCTCGGTCAATTAATTGGGGGTTGGAAGCTTTGTTCGGCGCGATGTCCGGACAATCTATTGTGCAAGTGACTTGGAGCTATAGAAGGTTAAAACTGCAATACATGCTTACAAAACACTTATATCAGGTCATTTTATATTAAGCTTTTAGTAGAGGTTCTTGATTAAAACATTTATTTAACAGATGATATATCCATAGTTTCAGTTCGATTATTACATATACGAGAGTGGTTTCTGTCTCTCTGTCTGGTTAGACGTCAGGAGCTAGTCGTGAGGTGAAACAGGGTGCAATTGTGGTTAGCACACAGACACACATACACTCAGTTAGAGAGAATCATTTAGAGGGGAAAGTTTAATTATGTTTTGCTGGGGTTGCAAAAAGCAGCTTGTCGCAGAACTGCTGCTGAGGTGTCAAGATGACAAGCGAGCATCCGGCAGTGACAGGATGCACCTGTTATGAAGATGGAAGACGATGTTCTTTTAAACTGTGATAAAGGTCATTGTAGTTTTGATATTGACGTATGTCTATATCCTGTCTGTGACGTTGAAGGGGCGTCAGTAAATCAAACCCTGATGCTATAAAAATCTGTCTATGCTTTGATTAAGTCGAAGATCACTTGCTGTCTGCGTACAGAGTGTTCTTCCCACACGTGTGTATTCATTAAAATCAATTGTTTGACCAAGATCTTCTGGACCAATGGTTGTTTGTACTCTCCTTCCTCAATTTTTGAACCTTAACAACACAAAGGCCTCTGCTGTGACGCTCACACCTTTGATAAAGTCTGGAGAGTGTCAGCTTCCTGTTTATAGATACAAAAATATGTAATGTTGTGAACTCTGGCCGCAGCGGCGCAAGAAAAAGGAGAATTACGGGAAGCACTCACAACAGGTAAAATCAAAATAACAAAGTAAAGTACGATAAAATAAAAACCAACAAAAGAACAACACAATATACTTCCCCGTACTGTTACTGCTAACCTCTGTTAACCTAGTAACTCTTACCTTCTAACTGACAGCTGGTCAATAAACGAGCTCCATAAACGCTCCATATTCACCTTTACATGGAATATAAAGGGAAAAGAAGAAACACAGTGCTGTGTCAGCGTTAGACATATAGATATATCCTTGCTTTTAATACATTTGAAGGTGGGTGGGAGAGGTGCTTCTCCGCGTAGTCTACGGTCTCTTTGGGATCGGTAAAGCTTTTCCTCACATCACCATGGGTCACTAACAGCTTTGCAGGGTATAGCAGTCTGTACCTGACGCCGGTCATCCCACGTACACTGAAAAAAAAAGTTCTTTCAATTTACTTGATTTTATTGTGTACATCGGTCCCACATAATATGAATAAGTATGACTGACTTAATTTTCCACTTTTCCTCAAGTAATTAATGCTTGTCACATCAAAGTATTTTATTTACATCAGATTACTTTAAAAAATCATGTTTGATGTACTGAAATTAATCTATTATCATAATATCAATGTATTGCATAATGTCAATATATTTTAATATTTAACACCAACTTATTTTTATTTGCCAGTGGTACGCAATGATATTATGTAATGTAAACACATTGCAATTATGTTCTTGCAAGACAAATTATGGCTTTAAATCCTACTTAATTTTTTCAATTGAAATATTAACTGATCATTATTGACAAAAAAGGCAAAGACTGTGAGTGCTACTGAACAATACACCTTTATTAAACTGTAACAGCAGTGAAAGCAGCAATTCTGCCATGAACAAGTCCAAAATCGCATCCATATAAACTTGTTAACACATTTTTTAAAGATAGCCTGCAGAAATAGCTAGAAGAAAAAGTTAGTTTGAGAATATATTTGCAAATGTTTCACAAAAAAGTGACCTTAGCAGCAAATAAAAGAAAGTGCTTATAGATGATCCTGTCATCTCTTACATATAACATTTGTATTAATTACACAATTGAAAATGTAAACTAAATTAAGACTACCTGAAAAAAGCAACACGCTTTTATGGATAAACAGATTTACACAAATATAACTTGTGTATTATTTGACAACAGTTTCAGCTTCTGTACAAGTATTTACCTGTACAAGATTTCAACTAAGTTGAGCCTTAAATGACATTGTTACACAACTAATACCAAACACCTACATGAATTTTAATATTCATTTTAAACATTTAAGCAGGACATTAAGGTTGGTTTAGAACATATTGCTAAAAATCGTCAGTAAAAATTTCTTACAACACGATACCAAAAGGAAAAATCATCCTGCATTGCAGTCACATGAGGGGAAAGCAATAAAAACATAAGTAGTATAACGTTACTGAACACAAAATGAAAACCTGCAAGGAATTGCAGAAGTGCAGTCTTTGACTTCTCAATGAAACAGATGTTTTTTTTAAAGCAAGAACTTTAGAGAGTTTAGCTCCATCCAGTTCCATGAAAACCTTCTGGAAAACATCAAAGTTGTAGCGAAGGTCAGCAGGGTAGGCAAGGTTTAATGCATACATGAGTCCAAATAGCATTATCACAGCAAATGCTACATTATCCAAATTCTTCGCCACCCTGATGCCTGCAAGGACAACTCTTGTTTATCTGCTGAAGCTTGCTCTTTAAGAAGATAAATTCAAACAGTGGTGTCTTCAACAGTCTCACTGATGGCACGTTCTTCCATGCCCTGTAAAAAAGAAGCCATGTTAGTCATTTCATGCCAAGTAAGTAATATGACACACTGTGGAAAATTCGAAAAAAAAAAAAAAAAAAAAGACAAGTACATACCACATACTCCTGGATAAGCATGCCAGGGTCTTCACCCATGTAGATACACACTCCCTTAACATCTTCACACTGAAATGAAATGTATGTAATTAGCATCTTCATTCAGCCCTTGTCCTTCATTTAAGTTTTACTAGTGTACTTTACATGAATGTTTTTAAAGTAAAGGCACACAAATTAATAATAGGTTTACTGGCAATTAATAACAAGTTGACAAAGTGAAGGTTAAAAAAACAAGCAGATGTAAAAATACAAAATGAGAGAATTTATCATGGGAAAACATTTGAAATCTTCCACAATTGTAAAGTTTCATCCAAAGAGGATCATGTTAAGTGAATGTTGAGGCTTTATCACTTACATTATCCATTTATGCCACAATTCTTTTCAGTATTAGTCCAAGCTCTCCTCATCTATTGACCAACTTCACCAGGTTGTCCAAGTGGAGAGCCAGCTGAGCCAGGAACTTTGTCTGAGGGGGGATAGTGGCAATTCTCTTAAACTCAGCGTTGATCTGAAAACATGAGCACAGAGGAATGAGCTTCAAAGGTTTAATACCTGGAAGAAGGCCGCAATCACTCATGCTGAAGAAATGGGCTGTCAAATAACAACTGTGCCTTAACCATTTTAGGCTAATACCACAAGAACACCGTGTATGAGGCAAACCTTACCTCATGGAAATCAATTAGAGCAGGCCATCTTGCCATGAAAGCCTCCACCATTGGTGCATCACGAACAACTTCATGTCTTCTGTATGAAAAAGTCTTTTCCATCTTGAGTTTCACCAACTCTGTTACTCTTTTTTATGTCCATATGGTGGGCTTTGGGATGTCAATAGCTTTAAGAGTCCCTTTGTCTGCTACTTCTGAAACTGAGGTAAGGTTAAGAAACTCATTCCCAAATAAGGAATCCATAAACTGAAGTCTGAAACTGCCCTGAAGACAACACTGTCTCTTGACTTCAACAATGAGATCCTCAGTTGATTCAGGCGCTCCATTAGAGAGTGAGCCTTCGACAGGTTCCGTCAGCCAAAACAGTCTTTAGGACCATGGAACTCTGTAGGCAAAAAAGAATTACATATCAGACATTCAGAAAGAATCGTTTCAGTTTAGTTTTCATAAAGCTATCCATACCCAATACTCAAAGTTAGAAAGATCAGACATAAAAAAGAAGAATTTATTTAATGAAATACATGCTACTGAAGCTATTACACTTATATGAACACCTTTTAATTCTATATGCCTTTTTAAAGTCACAATGTGGACTGATCCAATCTCATAGCCAACCAATGGATAAGTATCAAGGAGTTCACAGAGTGAATATTCTTGTGGATACTGGGCTGAGCTCAAAAGCTCTGTGGTGCTCTCTGTACCAGCCACCAAGCTCTCTGACAATGTAGAATATGCTGTGGTACAATGCAGATATGGTTTTTCAGTATTCTGGCAATCCACCTGCTGCCCTTTGGGCCGGTGCCATTCCATTTCTATACGTTATGCCCTTTAATGTCACACACTGTGCAAGGTTGACCTCTAGAATGTCAGGGAATATGTACCTAATAATAATAAGCTATCTCCTCTTTAAGCAAATCCACTAGAAAGGCAGATACAGCTGAGACCTCTAATTCAGACTTGCCAAGAGATGCGGAGTTTAGATGGTAAGCTATCATCATCTGATGTTTTGACTTCTGTAATCATAAAGGTAAAAATTCCACCATCACAAAAAACATTAATTTTAATTGAAAAAAGATATTCCAGTCCAGAAGAGCATCAATGGTTTCTTTAAAATACCAATCTTTCTCTCATTTATACATAATGTTTTGAGAAGCAGCTCACATATGTTCTACACAAAGTAGAAAAAAAGTGGGGGAAAGGGTCCTAATTTTTGTTAGGACAATGTTGGAAAATTCACAATACATCACTTAATAAGACATACTCTGTTGAACAAACTTATCTCCTTGTAGATATCTGCTGTATTATTTGGGCTTAACCAATAGAATAGTCAAGTAAGTGACACTTCACCTAAAACAATGACTAAATGGAAAAATGATTTGGCATTTATGGGCACAGGTTCTTAAACCCACGTCTAAGGTGGCAGGATCCTTATTATAACTTGAGCGTGTGTCCTCAGCAAGAATTAAGGTATGGCACTGTGCTCCCAGCTTCTTAAACTCTGACGGTTACAGCCAGACTAATTAGCCACTGTAGCCATAACTAGCACGAGTAACACAAACACTATTGCGCTCTCTCAGTGACGTTTTAACTTGCTAAGCCATCAAAAAACATCAGTGCTCTCTGTCACATGCATAAATTCCATATCTGACCGACAACAGCTGCTTTCTCCCGATTATGTGTAATTTGTTACTATTTTTCAGCTCTAGCCACAAAGCTAATACCAACTTTAGCTAGCACTGTAAAAACAACATGTAAATGCATTACAGACTACTATTTATATAGCATGCACTACAACAATTCTGTGAAAACGTACCCAACTAAAACAAATGTATTTAAATTACTTACCTTCTCGGTATGCCTGACTCAGTGCCATGTGGTTGCATGTGGCTGAACAGTCTTCCAGAATCTGGCGGTCAATTGCGCTCTCCTTAAATTATGTTGTTGTCTTATTGGATAAGACTAGGTCTTATTATCCAATCATATTTAGTTGTTGTCTTTGAATATATTGCATCATTTCCGGTTGTGGTCAAACACGATTAAAATGGTTTTAGTATTCTAATTTAGTCACTTTAAATCAATGCAAGAAAAATGAGTAGTCTCAGTATTGTTTATAATCAAGTAAATAGTACTTTATTTATTTAGCAGGAATCATAATTAAGGCAAATGAAAAGGGCTGGATGGATGAGGAAATGATGAAAGACTGGCTGAGGGAGGTGTATGTAAGGAGACCAGGTGGTTTTTTCCACGCATCACCATCGCTCTTAATCTGTGACTCTATGCGTGCCCACCTCACAGCCGATGTGAAAAAACTAGTGAAACAAATGAACTGTGAGCTTGCTGTCATTCCGGGAGGCCTGACGAAGGAACTCCAACCGCTGGACATCGGTGTGAACCGCCCGTTCAAAGTAAGGCTGCGAGCGGCCTGGGAGCGATGGATGACCGATGGAGACCACAGTTTCACCAAGAGTGGAAGGCAGCGCCGGGCGAGTTACGCCACAATTTGCCAATGGATTGTAGATGCTTGGGCTAACATGGCTGCTGGCACTGTCGTTCGAGCTTTCGCAAAAGCCGGCATCGTTTCCGAGGAGCCGCACGGCACGGAAAGTGACTCTGACAGTGAAGAAAGTGAACCTGGCATGTTTGATGGAGATTTAGCGCAGCTGTTCAATTCAGACACAGAGGATGAGGACTTTGATGGGTTTGATTGATGATAAAAATGTGAGTACCAAACTTTGTTATGCTCCTGCTTTATTTTTAAATACGCATACGGTACTTGTATGCGCCCTATGATCCAGTGCGCCTTATGTGTGTGTTAAATACAGTAATGGCAGACATAACTGAGACTGCGCCTTTTAGTACAGTGCGTCTTATGGTCGTGAAAATACGGTAAATCATGGATGATGGTCCTGACATGAAGGAAGAGAAAGTTACAGGTTGCATCCTTTGACTTTGTCTCCGTGCCTTTGGGCGATTTTCAGAAGGACAGATGTTTCTGTTCAATTCTTAAATCAATTTTTTCAAACACAAACACTATTTTAAAGCTTCTAGAGAGTAAAATATTAATGATAATTATAATAACAATAATAAAAACAAAAGCTCTCAGATCCATCAAACCAAGCAGCAGAAAGAACAATAACTGAAGAGAAAACTTTAACCTTGTAGACTTCATTATGTTCCAGCTGCTCTACAGACTGTGATATTATTCTGTTATTATATGTTACCTTATATATGTAATCAAAGTAGTTGAATTAGAATACTGCTGTAGATCATATTATATCCTTTAAAATAGAGTGTGTGATCTGTATGTAGTTTAGTTCTCATTATACTTTTGAGTTAACAGAACATATTCACATATTAGTTCATTAGATAAATGTGCATCACTCTGTATCCTTGATCTGCTGGGAATGTGTTACACTGTTTTCTTGACATGCTTAATTGTTGAATCATGAAGAGAAGGTTGTAAGCAGGAGACTCTGTGTCTAAAGACAGGGGAGATAGACAGACCACATTCCACACCCCCACCTTACAGAAAGCAGAGAAACAACTGCCGAGGTCATAACTTAGGTGCTGTAACAGAGAAAAAATGTGATGTTTTGGCTTTTACGACTAGCTGGGGGCCACTAGAGACTATAAAAAGCTGAGCAACCCGTCACCATTTTGAGACATGTGCCTGACCCTCTGGTAGCATCTCTCCCGTCCGGACGTTCTAATGCTCTTATTGTTGAATTGTATGGAAATAAATGATTGTTGATTGAGCATTTATACACCGAGTATTTGTCCTTCCTTCAGCCCAAAGATTCAAAGAACTGCGTGTTTTCAACAACTTGGTGCCGTGTGACCCGGATCTTTGGTGTGCTGAGGAGGTGTAGATTTGGCCTTTTGGTGAGATCGTGGGGCAAAGTGAACAGAAGGCCGGCCTAAAACAGAAAGGTAAGCACAGCCTGTTGTATTATAAATACCAAATGTGCATATTGGGCTTTCCAAATTAATCTGTTCACTGAGTCACATGTATTTTCACAGTAAATTTGTCGGTGTCTGGTTTTTGGCGCAAGATACTAACAACATAAGTTGAGGCTGAATTCCAGTGTGTTAAATAAACTGCTTCTACCGAGAAACTAATAAGACACTACGTTGAGCTAGTTGCAGTAAACTGCTTCTACCGAGAAACTAATAAGATACTACGTTGAGCTAGTTGCAGCCACTTTACCTTCCACATTTAATTTTGTCTAATACTGGCTTCTGTAGCAATAATACATTAGAATTTATTCTGAAGACGCGGCCATTAGTTCAGTACATTGAAGTCGAGGTTTGTTTATTTTGTTTATGGTGTCAGTGACGTCCTGGCTTTTGCCGGCTATGAAATAGAAGTTGATTTAAGGACAAGCAGATGCTGGCTTCACGGTGCGGTTAAACACTGGCAACGCGAGAGCGAAACACGTCCGTAGGTTTGGTTTATGATACGGCGTGTTCCGGTGATATGCGGCCGTGAAGTGCAGTAGTGGTTGGTGCTAATTTTAGTACATTGGATAGAGGTTTTGACGGTGGTTTGTGGCGTCAGTCGAGTATAAAGGGCTGCGGTCATAATACAAAGTAAAAATTAAGTACATAGCAACACCTGGTTTATGATGTCAGGTATAACTTCGGGGATGCAAGCATCACTTTTATGATGCGACTTTGCCCCGTGGTGGCGGTCATAATCGCAGAGAAAGGGGTATTTTGGTCTATGGTGCAGTGTGCTTTAAGAAGATCTAATAGTTGAGCTCAGAGGTTTCTGTGTAAAATTCCCGCTGAGGAAAAGTGTTGTGTGTGAGTGTCAAAGCGCGCACTGAGTGAGAGAGTGTGTGTGAAGCTGCGAGGCGCGCTCTGGGTGCTGTCTTGTGGGTGAAGCGCGCGCTGAGTGAGAGTGTGAGTGAGGCGCGCTCTGAGGGTGTTTTGTGTGGAGTGTGAAGCGTGAACACAGTGACAGTGACGGTTAATGTGTTTGATTAGGAGGACATTAGAGCAAAGACACATTTTTAGGATCAAACGTTGATGCCTAGTGTACCTGTGGAACTTTGCCCTAGGAGTGGCGACCCTCCTGTCCAGGGACGCTTGGCCAGGACCGGCGGCGTCCGGGTGCCGAGGTGGTGACTTGGGGAGGTGAGGGCCCCCGCATAGCTACGGATATAACACTGGAACGGCCGTGTAATCACGGGTTCACATTTATTCCGGACTAGAACAAGACACATTTTTGCGAACAAACGTTGAGTCTAGATTAGTGAAGAAATATAAAAAGGTTGAATTCCTCGTTTCAGTGGTTGAAATTGTTGTGTGCCTGTCCCCTGACGAGTGTGAAATTAAAATAAAGAGGGAATTTGGAGCCACATAGAGATAGACGGGCATAATTGGGTGTATTACTCTGTGGTGTAATAAAAATAAAAAGGAGAGATAGTAAGAGGTGTGCAGTGGAGAATTATGGAGGAGTAGAGAGAGGAATGTGTTGGGAGACTGGCGTACAGTTTACGCTGTCAAGGTAGGCGTGTTGCCTGCTTATCGGTTTAAAAGTGATGAAAATGAAATTAAATAAATCTCTTAGTGTGTTAATACAGGAAGCTGCGGACCTGGACCAACTGCCCCCACAAGCACAGCGGCCGAAGCAAAATTATAGGTAATGGGAACCACACCCAGCACGAATCAGCAGCTGTGAAACAGACAGCAGCGAGGAGAGAATTAGAGGAGAAATTAAGAGAAGCTTTAACACATAAAATTGGGGCCAACGGACTTGTGGAGGTTGGGAAGGCGTCCGGAGCATCACAACAAAAAGGTGAAACAAAAACACACACAAGCAGAGAAATCTGAGAGAAAGGCTCCTTTTAAGGTAACGCCTAGTTTGAGAAAAGATAAAATTAACCTGCTTTTATACAAATGCACATACACGCAATGAAGAAACAGCTTACACTCATGAACACGTGAAGATTTTCCAGCAAGGTTAAAGAAAAATTAACATACTTAAATGATGAAGTCTATACATTACTGACAAAGAAACCCTCTGGGTTGCAGGACAACAATTTAACAAAAAAAAAAAAAAAGGAACACTGGTCTAACCAACCAGGCAAGACACAACAAATTTAGTGGTTAAAAGATTCAAATTGTGACATGTTTTCTGTTGATTGATTAATAAAAGTGATTACTGAATGAAAGAAAGTTCCTTTTTTGGGCTTTTAAACATGATCTTAAGAATTTTAACATGTACTTGTGTTGTCCTGTCAACTTGGTGGGTTAGGAGTTGATTATATCGGGAGACAAAAAACAAAAAAAAAGGGGGAGAGAAGGCTGACACAGGGCCTGGCCCCATTGCCTCCCCTCTGAATAACACAGCCAACACAACAACATTTTCCTGTTCGTTTGTTTTTGTTTTTTGTTTTGTTTTTGTTTTGTTTTGTTTTTGTTTTTTCTATACATATTTAATTACAGGCTGCTTTGCCGGCCCTGAAAGCCAAGGCTGACTGGACTCCTGCTCTCCCCCATACGTGACACTGACCAAATGCTGCAACAGCTGGACCCACAACAACGACCTGAGAATGTCAACAGACCTGCAGGAATGTGATCTCAGGCAGCCGAGACGGAGAGCACTAAACCTAAGGCCCGTTTCACTACACGGGGGAAAAATTCCCAGACTGCGTCAGCTGACAGAGCTGTAAAGAGACGCCCGCCAAGCCCGAATGAAAAGTAAGGCCGAGCGAAAGAATGCTGACCTTGATAACTTTGCATTCACACTGTGCAGGACAGTGATGGACCAACACGGATGATCGGGTGGCGAAAAAGGGCGTGACCGAGACAGGAGGAGTAACTGAGGTCAGGAGGCACCTCAGAATGGACAAAAACACAGAAGAAGATGCAGGTTTCACCTGCGGTGAACATCGACACTGGAGAAAGGACTGCCCCAATTGGGGTCAGAACCAGGATGGACTGAATTTTGAGCAGCAGCAGCAGCAATGGTCGCAAACAAACTGAAAAAGGAGGGGGGCAGGACCCCAGGGCACGCTTCAGGCCGTGGTTTACCCAGAACACCAGAACAGGAAAGTGATGAACACAAACACCCACACAAACACACACATCTACATGCACTGACTCAGAATGAAGAGAAACACACACACACACACACACGGGAATGTTGATTCACTGAGAAGTGATGCACACACACACACATGCACACGCTTGTGCAATGAAGAGTGATCCACACGCACACACACATACACGCTGATGCAATGAAGAATGCTTTGCTTATGCTGATATGCAAAATGCTGCACACAAACATCCCAATGCATAATTTTTATGAGGAGCCATTGATTACCATTAAAAACTTAGAATGTGTTATATGTCACCTAGAAGGCATTTATGTAGATTTTAGGAATAAGCTCTAAAACGGTTTGGTTATGAAAACAATGTCTGTGCGTGATGTCTGTTTATGGCTCAAGGCCTTGACTGAATTCTTTGCTGTGCTTCACACAGCCCTGATGAGGAACAGTGGCACAGAGTGAAATTGATGAATTAATAGTGTAAGTTTAGGTTGGAGTACGGCATTTTCTGTGATTGAGTTTTAATTCAAGGAGGAACAAAAGGTGTTACGGCACCTGAGGTTCTCATTCCCCCACAATATTGTCCCGGCAGGAAGCAAAATGTTCCTGTGAATTTCTGGTTGATTGTTTGGTTTTGTTTAGCGCTAGCTTGATTTTATCAGTGAGCTTTGGCTTGTGTTCTGTCTCGTAAGCGAGAGAGGGATAGTTTTATGCTTGGACATGTCTGCAACGGGCCCTAGTTTGTGTTATTTTAGTAGTATTTTGTTGGTTATGTCTGTTTTCATTTTTGTTACAGTGCACTGGAGAAAAAACATCTGAGAGGTGTGATCCACCGGTGGTGATATGTTGATATTTTGTGAGTTTATGATTTAACAATCAGCTCTTTAAACCAGGCCTGAAAGATTGAAATTTAAAGCGCTATAAAATACTATTACTGTAAACAGTTGCAAAGTGTGCTTCTCCATGATTGTAATTGGCTTGGGAGAAATTCACTTATAGGGAACACTGAGAAGTTCTGAGTCTAAAAGGATTGCACCGAGTCAATCCGGCCCAAAAAACAACAAGGAATTGTTTTCCTTTAAAATGATGACGTCATCTTGCTGGTGATGGAGCCTCGAATAGGTTGCGCGTGAGACTCCATTATCAGCAACATCTGGTATGAATGTGTATGGAGGTATGCATGTGAATGGACTGTGATGGACTGACGACTAAAAGTTTTGACTGACTTGATACTGAGACAAGGACTGCACCCACTTTAGGATTAGTAAATGCCAATAAACAATTCATAAACAATTCACCCAGGCGACAAGAGAAGGGTGGATGCTTCGTCTTGTTTTGTTTTGTTTTTTCAGGAGCAGGAGGATAAGAGAGACTGGAGGAGGAGACTGTAGCTTCACATAAGTATGAACTGCAGACTTAACACTGTGGTAGCTGATTTTGAGTTACTGATGTTTGCATTAAGAAAACTGTGCTATATTAGCTGTGTTTTGATTAAGGTATCATGTTATATTATTGGGAATGCCAAATGCTACAGTGGAGATAACTATTGATATCACTCATGACTGGAATATGTTATTATTAACCATAGCAGGCCACTGTAAAAAGTCAATTAAATTTTATAGAGGAAAATCGCCAAAATTGAACAATACCTATGAATGACTGGCCACATTCAGAATAGAGATATGCAATAATAAACATTGGTCCACATGATTTAGGTTCTCACTTGAAATAGTAAGTTATTAAATGTAGAATATAATCGACAGGGACATTTGATAGGATGTGGTACTGCAAAAGAACAAGAGCAAAGTAAATAAAGAAAATATTGTGTTTAGTTTGGATAAATTCGAATTAAAATGTACCATTACACTCAGAGGATCAATATGGAATAAAACATATGCAAAATTTGTAGGAAGTACATGACTGATAACTGTTCTGTCCTGAGCGTTTGTTTCTAGAGCACCCACTTGACCACACCAACAGTTTCTCGCCACCGAGGAGGGGTACTTGCAAAAAAGAATAAAATAAAAATCTGAGTTTAACAAAACATTTTAAATGTAAATATCAAGCTTACATTTCTTTTTCCATGAAATGTGCTTGTGGGCACGCCAGCCATTTTGAAAAGGTGGGCAAAACAATTGGCAAGGCCACACCCCCACACGTGTGATATAATTTTAAAGGTACTGTTGCCCTCTCTAAGAAACATCAGGACTTAGAGGAGTGGCAAGTAGAGTATGCGAGCTACAAGCAAAAACTAAAATGTGTACTACAGTGTGCAAAAATGAAATACTGGGTCATCAGGGGGTCATGAGGGACATTTATAAAACTAAAAGTCCCACTAACCTTAAAGTGCACTTGAAAAGCCCACACAAGAAGGTTAACCTAGCTTACCTAGAAGACCTCATCAGGGGGAGCACACTCCCCCTCCTTGAAGAGCTCACCCACTCAACCCGCATCCCCAGGAAACAGCTCACCCCAGATAAGGCAGCGTGATGTATCCCGAGACAACAGGACTGGGACATCTAAATAAAGGTGTGAAACAATCGCCTTCAAAAGGTTATCAATTCACTTGAACCAAAATTAGGACCACTCGGTGCGGCAAGAGTTAATAGTGATTAGTCTCAACACCCAAGGATAACCAGAAGAGCATGACTGATATGATGGAACTGGGATTTTGTTACACTTAATTTTTGCAAAACACAAATAAAACTAAATTGAAACTAAGGATTTTCAGAAAATAAAACCTACACTAAACTAGCAAAGAATTGGTAAAAACTAATTACAACTGGCAAAAAATTGAAAATCTGGAGTCGAAACTAAATAAAAGATAAAACCTAATGAAAATGGCGAAACGTTTAAAACTCTGGTGCAGAGATTGGCAAATCTGACCAGGAACGTTATAAAATGGATTGTCAGAACAGTCAGCGTTAAAGCCACTTTTGACAGTCCATACTAGGATGGCATTGGACATCTTGGGGGTGGAAAGGGGGTTGGTGTGACCAAGGTGTGGTTTGGCTTGTTGTATGTATATTTTGAGATCATATGGCTCTGGATGGACCAGTTACCAGGGCATGGAAGGAGGACAGACTCATTAAAGGAGGAGAAGGAATTTCCTGGGATTGGAGATCCTCTGAGTGAGTGGTTGATTAAAAGCATGCATAAAATAGAAGTAATCTGTTGTTATTGATTGGTAATAGATTGATAATTGGCCTCATTTACAGCTGTATTGACTTGTTGTGGACGTAGTCGACTTCAGGTTTAAACACTCTCATTAACAGGTTGAAAATAGTGATATTAAAGGAAGAGTATGCAGCGCCACCCTGTCAGACGCCAGTGATGGTGGAGCTCACTGATGAATCAGGTGAGCTGGATTCATGGCTGATTCAAAACTAAGATCCCCCTGCTGTGGTCAGTAAGGGGAGAAAAGGGGGAAATAAAATCAAGAATTAGAGAGGCATTTATAAACGTTTAGGTGTCAAGTGAAACGGGATAAAAGGGTGTTTTACTGTTATTTTCAATGTCAGCATTATTATTGTATGAGAATCATGCAACAAGCATTGCATCGATGATCATTTATTGAAGCTTTTGACCTTATACTAACATCTGTGTTCCTGTGATTGTTATAACTTCTGATGAATCTTCCATTTACAGGTGTTAGGATAATGATATAATTTTTCATTGCAGGTGTAACCATGATCATTTTTATACATATTGCAACTTGTTGCTCCTTGTAGAGTTGTGCTCAAGTTAATAAGGGTTAAAAGCTACAGTCAGCGCGAATGTCTGACTGATCTATTGAGGGGAAAGGCTTCGAGCATAGAAGGCCGCACGCGCTTACAAAACACTGATATCATGTTATTTTTTGTGATCTTTTCTTAAATTATGTCTTTAAGGTTAGTTTAAATAGTGGCAGTTAATTAAACGAGATTCATTAAAATATTAAATACCTGAGTCAGAACGTTACACGCGGATCACCTTAAGAGTCTGGGAAACTTTGTAGCTGCCTAACTTTTTTGAATGTTCTAGCTCCGTTGATTTGACACATTGGAATGTGTCAAAAAAGGGGGGGAAGGTTGAGCTTTAACATCAAACAAGGATTATTTGAACATTTTATAACTTCATTTGTGTCTTTAATAATTTAGGAATGGTAAAGCTTAAGCTAATAGCGGTCCGAGAAGACGGACCTTTTAGAGAATCAGTGAAAAAGCATAAACTATCACTTTCATGTTTAATCATTACTCATTGAAATGAACTGAATAGCGTTTTGAAGATTTGTTAACTTTTTGTCTTTTGTTAAAAACAGGGGTTTCAATAATCTTCAGACGCTGTGACCTCGAACTTAAGCAGGTCATAAAGTATGTGCAGCTCAATAACTTCATAATCAGACCCTGTGGTATTTAGGCAGCAGAACAACTAACGGTGTGTTCACACCGAACGCGATGGACGCGAATAAAACGCCCCAAACGCCCCTAATTTGACGCGTGTACATTCGCGTCTCAACGCGTGTCCAAGAAAAATCCATCGCGCGTGAACCGGAAATGTGGGAGGAATGTGGGAGGGAGTTGTGCCAGACCGGTATCTTTGCAAGATGGCAGCTATCGAGCTAGCGCTTGAAGAGAGACTCTCCCTTCTCTATGTACTGTGGAGAGCAGAGCAGCAGCGTAAAAGACGTCCTCGCCGTACCTGGGTCCATCAGGTCCTCCAGAGGCATGAGCAGTTTGGTGAGTTTCACCACTTGCTCCAGGAGCTGCGCCTGGATGACGGCCGATTCCAGCGCTATCACCGTCGGCCAGTTTGAGGACCTGCTTTCCCTCGTCGGTCCCAGCATCGCCCGCCTAGACACCAACTACAGACGCTCAATCCCACCTGCAGAGTGCCTGTCCGTCTGCCTGAGGTTAGTAAAACTATTTAATACGGTAGTCCTTTATTGATATCTGTGCTAATATGCTAATCCATCCAGTTATACACTGCTAACATGGATGTGCTATGCTAACAGTGAATGCTGTCGGTGTTTACTGAAAGCAAACTGTGGTACAGAGACGACTCTTTATAATATTTCTAGTGATACTCAGAAGGTCTCATCAAGTCCCGATTTAATTCGATTTATGCTGTTATCAGTGTTTGCATGATAGCATGGCTGTGGTGTCACATCAATGTATGCGCTCGGTGTTTGCTGATATCAAACTGTAGCATTAGGACCACTGAGTTAACCTTGTAGTGATACTCACTCCTTTTTATTTAGACCTGGTTTGATTCTGGGATAGTTGAATATTTGTATATAATCCCTGCAGCTGTCAGACTCTATACAGGGGTCACAGCCTTTATTAAAACAGAGTTAGATAAAACTGAACAGTTTGGTTCATCTCTAGTTACATGGTTCTATCTTGATAAGCTGTCTTATCACAGATTAATTTTTCAAAAATATTAATGATTTAAGCAAGGAAAGGGCTACATGTCAACATACAACTCTTTATTTCTATTAATGTCTCACTTCATTCCTACCTGATTGACATGTTTAGGAATTATGAGTGATTGGCTCACTGTAGTTGTGAAAGTTGCTACCAATCAAATTATGATATGTTAAAGTTAAAACAAAACACAACTGTTTTAGATATTATCTAATATACATTTTGTAATTATCCTTATAATTACAAAATGTTTTATGTAAGATTTAAGTTTTGTGATTTATATCTGACATCACAAAAGTATTTTGGAATTTGAATAATGTATTTTGTAACTGCAGTACACATAATACTGATTTTGAACAATTTTGTCCAGGTTCCTTGTCACCGGGGACTCCTTCAGGACCATCGCGTTCAGTTTCAGAGTCGGTGTGTCCACGGTGAGCCAGATCACCCCCCAGGCAGCGACGTCCATCTGGGACTGTCTAGTGGACGACTTCATGGCTGTGCCTTCACCTGGAGACTGGCGGTCCATCACAGAGGGATTCCAGGAGCGCTGGAACTTTCCTCTGTGCTGTGCAGCTCTGGATGGGAAGCACATCCAGACAAAGGCACCCCATATATCATATAGGAGACACACACATTGATATACACTAAATATTCATTTCATTTCTTTTTTGTGGTGCCCAAATTGATGCACCTGCTTGATTTTGTTTAAACAATTATTGCACACTTTCTGTAAATCCAGTAAACTTCTTTTCACTTCTCAAATATCACTGTGTGTGTCTCCTGTATGATATTTAACTGACATTTTTTATTGTAACAACCAACGATTTATACAGGAAAATAATGTCTATTAACAAGGTTGCCCAAACTTCTGCATCCCACTGTATCAGTATATTTTGTCATTAGTATAATATGAAATAAATTCTACATGTGTCAAGTCGTGTGCCAACATTTGCTGTGTAGTAGAACTGAGACATTAGTCATTATAAACATTTATTTGAAATAATATTAAAAGTCTCAAACAGAAAAACATTAAACATAAATATATAAAATATAAGAATTTACAGAGAGACAGGAATAAAAAGGACCAGCTGCTCTCCAGAGCAGGAACAAGGCTGAGGAGGAAATGCTCCATTGGAGACTGGTGTGGACTCTTCAGGGACACCAGGGTGGCCAGCTCCACCGCCGATGGACCGTCCTGGGACCCGTCCCTCATCTGCCTCGGAGCCGTCCTCCTCTGTGGGCCTGTAAAACAGCACAAAACACAAAGAAATGAGAAGGCTGCTACTAGATTTTAATTTCAACATTGAAAAAAAAAAAAAACAATAACAGGATATAATCAGATTGGTTGTAGATATTTAGTAAAGGTGATCACAAGGGAATCCCACCGACTAAAAAGGTATCAGTGCTTGCTGTACATATCTGTGGGTGCAGCAGCAGGAGCTCAGGGACTGGGGATGCTCTGCTGCAGAATCAGTTGGTTCTATCAATACAGTATTAAATGTTAACAGGTTGGATATAATAATCGTAGAGTAGACAGTGGTCCCTCATTTATTGCAGGGGTTCTCAGAATAAGTAGCCCCTGGCCACGCACTTTATACACTTTTTTTCCACACACACACATGAACATTGATCACAGTTCTCACAATTGATTCTCAAAGTGCAAACCTTTGTAGATTGCAAAACGTAAAAGTATTAATATGCCGCGGTTTGTCTTCATCTGCCTGCCACTTTCGTGCGCCTTTTTCCCTCACGGTGCAGGTGTCTATTTCCGAATGAGGCTCATAGTTATGGGTGTTTTTGTGCTGTTTTTTCTATTGGACGCGATGGTTATCAAAACCAAACGTGATAAATTTGGCAAGCGCAGGAGATTTGTCAATCAGGCTGCAGAATGCAATGCTGTACTATGCAATAAAAAATCAGCGAAAAAGCAAAGCAGTGACGGATGAACAGCGGGACCACTGTGTGCTGTTTATTAATAGACAATAAAATATATTCCTAAATGACAACATGCATAAAAGCAGAACGGTATTTGTACGTCAGTGGGAAAATAGCGGTGGCTTGCTAGCTTTTGTGCGGCTTCCCCGGGTCAGTGAAAACTTTCAAAAGAGAAATGAATGAACTTACCAGGTTGCCCGATCTCTTCACATATCTTCCTCCAAGCTCGGTCCTTTTTATTCCTGTCTCGGTACTGAAAGCAGCTGGTGTTGTACAGCTCCGAGTTGTTTGCTACCGCATTGATTAGCCTTCCCCTCCATTGAAGTATGAAAGGCTTTGGCTGGATCTGCCCCTTTGACCTAGGTAACAGCCACGTCACCAGGCTCCTGATTGGTTGTCGCGGCGCGATTTGACGCTGGAGTTCAGATTTTTCCAACTCGAGCGGTAGACGCGAAACGCGCGTATGCACAAAATGCAACACAAAAACTCACGTGCGTGGTTTTATTCGCGAGTCAAACGCGCCAGACGCGCTACACTGACGCGTCAAAGTCTCTTCTTTCATCTTCTGTATCATTCAGTTTGCATTGGTAATGCCCATTATTGTAATGCTTTTTTAAGATGAGCAAAACTTTATTTCACTTTGGGTTAGCTGGGATAAGTGATGGATGGAGGGAATTTTACTTCAGCCACAGAAATCCTAAACAGGAAGGAGGAGCAGAGTTACAGTGGATCACTATCCAGCAGGGAAACAAGGTTTATTTCAATTTCTTGGCCATGAGTGAGATTTACTGAGTGGGCAAATTAGGGAGACGACACCATCAGATCCCGAGCCCTCCATGTGTTAATCAAGAGACGGCTGCTGTGCTACATCCATAAATAATGAATAAATTAGGAGCTAAAGCTGAAAGGACAGTTTATTTAAACCATCTTCACGTGAACACATTCAAGAACATCACAGATGAAGAAACATTAAAAACTTCCACACTACATAAAGCAAGAAAAATAGTTTTTCTTTCAGGTGGTTTCAGAAAAACAGAAACATCAAACATCTCCAAGACTCTCTTTGAAAGAACTAAAAACCTTTGTTCTCATGGTCCAATCATGAGTGAACTCCCCGATGAAGCCTTGTGTGCTAAAACATGTCAGAGTTTTAAAGGTTAAACATGAGTTTCCAAAACGTTTTGCTGGAGAACAATGAACTATTTGACTGAGTTTCAATCATTTACAGACGAGCAAAACCAGGACAGAGAAAAAAGGACAAAACTGACTCAGTAAAACAACAGAAAAGAAGATCCCATGTAGATCTGTATTATGTAGAAGTTCAGCCCAGCAACCAGTTCAGTTCAACACAAGTTTAAATGATTCTATCTGAACTCTGTGGAGCCTGATCTCAAGCTTTTTGAGTCTGACACAGAAACCAGAGGATCTTTCTGTGTCTTCAGATTCACTGTGATCCAGTGATGGGAGTGATTTCAGCCCTGAGTGATCGCGCTGATGTTTGCACAGAGCAGACAATGAGGTGAATGTTTGGGCACATTGGTAACAGTGAAACAGTTTATTAGTAACGTGGGATCGTTTGTGTGCAGAGTATGATCTGAGATTCCTGAAGCTCTTGTCACACTGGTCACAGCTGTAGTTTCCTTCCATGTGTGCACGTTCATGCCTGTTACAAGTACTTGAATGTGAGAAGCTTCTGTCACAGTGTCTGCACTTGTGTGGTTTCTCTCCTGTGTGGACTCGTTTGTGTGATTTAAGCTGACCTGCAGTGGTGAAGGATGACCCACACTGATCACAGAGGTGCTTTTTAACCCCACTGTGAATCAGTTCATGTCGTTTTAAATCACTTGATGTGGTGAAGCTTCTCCCACATTCTTTGCAGTATTTCAGTTTGTCTCCAGTGTGTCTACGTTGATGTACTTTTAGGGTCTTTTGCTGACTGAAAGTTTTTCCACAGAGGTCACAATGAAAGTCTTTCCCACCACCACAGTGATGACAGGGTTGAGAACTGGATCCATCTGTGTCGCTCTGCTTCTAAACAAAGACACAAAGACAGTGTAAGTCAGTCCTTCAACATTTGTATCCTGAACGTCGCCTGAAATAAAGAGCATCTCTGCAGACGTCCAACTACATTTGACTGTTTCAGTTAACACACTCAGTTTACTGGGCTGCAATAACTACAATACTACCACCATAATACTACAGTAATACTAAAATCATAACTGAAAGGAAAATCTGAATAATCACTCAGAGCTGCTTTTCCATGCAGTAGAATTGCTAACATGCTAACACAGTTTAATGAGCAGAGTTGTTCCAAACAGTCAGGCTAAAATGACAAGATAACAATATAAATACATACCTCACAGTAGCTGCACTTATAGAGTCTCTTTCTGGTGTGGATCTGTTTGTGTTCTCTCAGGTGATGTGGAGCTTTAAAAGTCTTCTCACACAGGTCACATTGATAAGGTCTCTCCTCAGTGTGGGTAAACATGTGTCGTTGTAACTGTGCGTCTGTTGTAAAGTATTTGCCACACTGTTCACAGCAGTACACATCATGTCTGGTGTGAATGCGTAGGTGTTCATTTCGGTGCCCTCTTTGGCTGAAAGTTTTTCCACAGATGTCACAGCTGTATGCCTTAATTCCAGAGTGGGTAACTAGATGCTTCTGTAAGTGGCTACTGTGAGTAAAAGCTCTGCCACACTGATCACAGCTGTACGCTTTAACTCCACTGTGGATGAGCTGGTGTTTTATTAGGGAACCCTTCAAGGAAAAAGACTTTCCACACAAGTCACAGCTCAACGGTCTCTCTCCAGTGTGGATGACCTGATGCTGTTTTAGTGAAGCTTTCAGAGTAAAACCCTTCCCACACAAGTCACAGCTGTATGCCTTAATTCCAGAGTGGGTAACTAGATGCTTCTGTAAGTGGCTACTTTGAGTAAAAGCTCTGCCACACTGATCACAGCTGTACGCTTTAACTCCACTGTGGATGAGTTGGTGTTGTTTTAGGTAACCCTTCAAGGAAAAAGACTTTCCACACAAGTCACAGCTGAACGGTCTCTCTCCAGTGTGGATGACCTGATGCTGTTTTAGTGAAGCCCTCACAGTAAAATCCTTCCCACACAAGTCACAGCTGAACGGTCTCTCTCCAGTGTGGATGACCTGATGCCGTTTTAGTGAAGCCCTCACAGTAAAACCCTTCCCACACTCGTCACAGGTGTGTTTTTTCTCTCCCTTTCTTCTGTGAGGTTTGTCGGCCTCCTGAGAGCGCTGACTTCTGGCTCTATGTTGGTCCTGCAGTGACAGAGATACAAACAGAGGCAGTGAGTGAAATGCAGTCGTGGAACAAACTCAACCTTCAAACTCCATTAACACTAGTTTTAAACCTGAAGGTGGAGCGTGGCACCAAACACCTTAAAGGTCTCTTATCCCCACCTGCTGGTAGTTCTAACACATTACATCCAACCTGCTGTTAAAGATAATTCATGACTGTTCAAACACTAAAATCATGCACACACACACACACACACACACACACACACACACGCACACACACGCACACACACGCACGCACACACACACACACACACACACACACTATTTTATAATTTAGATTATTTTGTTGTTTCCTATTACATATTTCTATAATTTGTATAGATTTATACAGAATTATTCAGTGATAATAAATCCTATGTTTGTTTATTCTAAAGGAACCCCGTTAGCTTCCACAACAGATGTTGCTCGTCTTCCGTCAAATACTCACATAAAATATTACACAATAAAGTGGATTCAAGATATCCACATAATTTCACTCTTACATCCACAGTGAGGTTTCACAATTGTTCAAATATAAGCAATCAATAATAATAATAATAATATTTCTCTGTCAGCCTTCTCGGTTACGAATCGTCTTCTGCTCCTCTGTCATGCGGCGTCCCACAGGGCTCAATTTTAGGGCCACTGGGTTCTATCCTTAGAAGGCATGGGATCTCATTTCATTGTTATGCCGATGACTGCCAACTTTATTTGACACTAAAACACATGGATGGCATCTCCATAAAACCTCTCTTGACTTGTCTAGATGACATTAAAGCTTGGTTGGCTCTAAACTTTTTAAATTTTAATGAAAAGAAAACAGAGCTGTTGGTGTTTGGACCCAGTGGTCCCTGTGAGTCCTCCCCTGTTGTTTTAGGATCCCTGGAAGTCTATTTTAAATCTGTGGTTACTGACCTTGGTTTTAAGTTGGACAGTGATTTTAAATTGGACAACCAAATCAGAGCAGTGGTGAAGTCCGGTTTTTATCATTTAAGGCGACTGGCAAGAGTAAAATCTTTTCTTTCGAGGCAGCACCTTGAAACAGTGATCCATGCTTTTATTTCTTCCCGCCTGGACGACTGTAACTCACTTTATGTGGGGGTCAGTCAGTCATTGCTCTCACGTCTGCAGCTGGTTCAAAATGCGGCTGCACGACTCCTAACAGGGACTCAAAAAAGAGAGCATATAACCCCCGTGCTAGCCTCTCTGCACTGGCTGCCTGTGTCTTTTAGAGTTCATTTTAAAATTCTTATGTTTGTTTTTAAATGCCTTCACAGTCTTGCCCCGCCTTACCTCTCTGAGCTTCTTCATCCCCACACACCCTGTCGGTCTCTCAGGTCAGCTGACCAGCTGCTCCTGGAGGTACCGAGATCCAGAAGGAAGCTCAGAGGGGCGGGGCCTTCTCTATTGTGGCTCCAAAGTTATGGAATGATTTGCCCATGCACGTTAGAGAGGCCCCTTCACTGTCCACTTTTAAATCACGTCTTAAAACCCACTTTTATTCCTTGGCTTTTAACCTCAGTGAGACTTAGTTTCTTTTTTAATTGAAGTAGTTATTTAATTAATGATTTCACTCTTCTTTTATTTGTGTTTTATTTATATCTCATGTAATTTTATTTTACAGTTCCAGTGTACAGCACTTTCTGTCAGCTGTGGTTGTTTTAAAGTGCTTTATAAATAAAGTTCATAATGTTGATGATAAATATCAATAACATTGAGGCACATTACACAAATTTCAAAAACAAATCATGTCTTACAATATTTACAACAACTAAAAGCTCTGTAAATCGGCTTTTAAGTGTTCATTGAAGTTTTGAATAATTCTCTAATTTTTTAAGGCAACTTATTCCACTTAAAAGTTGCTCTAAATGTAACAGTTTTACAAAACGTTACTTTTAACTCGAGCATTTACTAAATTGCAGCTTGTTGAAAACTGTGTAATATGATGATGTATTTCATCTGGATACTGCAGCTGAGCAGAATAAATGTGGTGTGTTTAACAGAATTGCTTTCTTTAGAACTACAAGTAAGCCATAGAATATTTTAGCCTGTACAGGAAGCCAAGAAAGGTTATTATGCATTTGATCAATATTAGTATAGTATGAACATCTTCACACTAATCTGGACGCCTTATTCTGGACTAACTGAAGTCTGTTAAGATCTGTCTTATTAGCTGCTGACCAAATGATTGAACAATACTCCAGATGAGACATTACTAGTGCATTAATGACATCTTTCATAATGAAGAAGTGATACACAAAGAGCATTTCATAGCCATAGCTATGCCTTGTCGGCAGAGTTATGTGACATTAGTGATGTTTGTACTTTCAGCGTTAACTTGGTTTTAAAGCCTTTAAAATATACGCCGTTCAATAGTCGACCTTCATCTGACAGAGAATGTGATGATTTTGTGGATAATTAAAGTCAGTCATATATCCACAAACACAACAAGCTGAAAGTCAGTGATGCTGCTCGGTTTGCAGTCCTGAACATCACGGCACAAGCAGGATTCACTGCACTGTTAATGTTAGCTGTGTTATATTGCTGCCTCTGTTCGGTGGTGTCGAGCCAAACGTACTTTAACGTGTGTTTGAACGAGCTGACGGTTCACTCGTTAAGCTGAAAGAAAGATGCTTTAATCACAGCAGTCACACATGTGTCCACTGCACCATCTGGAACTCTTCTTGTTTACTCTCGTAATAACACAAACACTAAATCCTGCTTCTCTGGTGCTGTTGTGTAGCAGTGTGTACACCTGAGACTGTCACCTGTCTGTCTGTCCTGCACTCTCTCTCTGTTTCTTTCTCTCTGATTGTGGAATAAAAGTATGAACATGTGTTTATAAGTTACACTTGTGTTTGAATCCTGCAGCTTATCACACATTTGATTTCCATGTGTGACGACTGCAAGTGTCCAGAGTGAGGACAGACTGAGGGAGCCACTGCTGCACATCATCTGTGAGGCTTTGCAGCCCTGATGATCCACCAGGACAAACTCAGCAGTGTGTGAGGAAGAGGAGGAGGAAGAGCCAGCAGCACAGAAATGAAGCCCAACAATCATGTTTCACAGTCCTGTGGTCTCAGCCTCAGATACTCATCAAATCACACAGAGCTCATGTAGAAACAAATGAACTAAATATGTTCTCCTTCATTTCTGTCAAACAAAGCTGTATGAAACGTTTCCAGCTGTTAGTATCATGGTTGCTAGGCAACCTGGGCAGCGCGACGGAGGCTAGACATCCCATTTCACGAGCCTAAGAGCCTCGCACTTCGGCCTTAGCGGTCTTTGAGTACGCGGCCCTTGAGGACTTTAAAGCTGCAGAACCTGAATCGGGATACAGCCATGATGATCTCCAGCCTCGTGCTCGCCAACATTCTCACCTGAGTTAAGAAGACGATCACTGAAATGGTCTCAGCAGGTCCTTTGATGACAGCAATGAAATGCAGTGGTAAGGCTTTTTGGGGATTAAGTTCGTTTTCATGGCAAAGAAGGACGATGCAGTTCATCTGATCACTCCTCATAACATTCTGGAGTGCAGGCAAAATGCTATTATAAAAACTTAAGCAGCAACTTCTCCAGGTTCCAATATTTATGCAATTCTCAAACCTTTTGGCCACGACTGTATAACCTCTTCTGAAGTTTAGTGGATATTATACATGGTTATGCTCAGGATGTGTCGGCCAGTTTCCACTGGAAACGCCTTTTGGTTAAACTGTCAGCGAGAAATTTGCATTTGCACTGTTACATTTTTATATAACTTTAATGCACATAAACAACAGCTGCTTGTTTCAGTGAAAATACATTGATGGCTTTTTAAAAAGTTGTGCAGCTGTAAAGTATTTTGTCTGGTGTCAATTCTATCGTCAGCTACATCGTTATGGCAAATGTTCAGATGTATATGGTGATAAATATCTTTGGTCATATGGTCCTGCTCTGTCTGTCACCTTCTGTGTTGAGCTCATTGTTTCCTCTGTAGTGGCTGAGCTGAGTCCAAGTAGCTGAAACTGTTCCTCTGCTGCTCCGTCAGACTCTCCTCCTCCTGCTGATCAGCTGGGACACAAAACAGATCTTTGTTAGGCTCCACACTGCACTGAAGAGTCAAAGTGTCTCATATGTTCATCTGACAAGTAAAAGAACACATTTTTGTTTCCCGAGGTGGGCAACTTGTTGGAAATAAACACAAAAGGTTTGAGCACTGATACCTGCCATTGCTGCCATTGAAAGATGCAACGCCAGCAATGTGGATTGTCAAGACTCAAACCAATCATCAAGCAAAGACAACAGGGATCAAATGTACCGCATTTTGATCCGGGACGTACTCTGCATGAAAACAAGCGCTCACTCTTCCTACTCAACAAATGACAAGGGCGGAGCCTTATACCACGTGATACAGAAGCTGTGCCGTGTGATGCTAAAATTAGCAGGGAAACAACAACGGAGAGCACGTCAGGGATGACGAGAAAGTGACAGGAGAAAATCCGTCCCGGTCAACCACCCAAACATCAATAACGGGAACCTTATACAGCGCTTCCCTATACACGTCGAACTCCCGCAGGCACAAAGACATCACGGAGGCTATCACTTATCACCTGACCAAAGATATGGCTCCATCAGCACTGTGCAAAACGAGGGATTTAGGAAAACGATCAACACCCTAGACAAACGCTACACAGTGCCGTCCCGCAACTATTTTTCTATTGTTGCACTACCTGCTCTGTACACGCAGCGTCGAGCAACGGTGGAGACGGAATTTCAAGCAGGACAACATTTTGCTGCAACAACAAAACATGAGACATTTGTTGTTTTATGTTTATTTATTGTTATGAGAGAATCATGATCTCAATTCTAAGCCAAAAAATCGTGATTCTCATTTTATGCAAAATCGTGCAGCCCTAACATTAACACAAAACTATTGTTTCACCAGAGAAACACACATGAAGAGAGAGAGAGAGACAATAACAGCTACCAAACAGTCGTCATAATTCGTCACACAATGAGAAAAGGACAAATCAACAAGTAACAATGACTAATTAATATTAAAATCTGTAACATAATGTATTGTTTGGAGTTTAGTCTGATTGGTTCAGGATGAGCTGCCATTATCCAATCACACGTCTGCTTACCTGCATCTTTTCTCTTTTTTCTAACCTGAGCACCTGATGGCTTTGAACTTTTGTTGTCCATCTTCCATTGGTTTGAATTTTGCGCTCCAGTACAAACACAAATCCCCCAACCCGAGGATCAGCACAATTAACCTAACAGACCTACACCTTAGTTCACAGATTCACTTTGTCTAAGGTTGATTTCTGGGATTTCACACAACCCAGGATTCAGATCGTGAATCCATGATGGACTTGGATTTACATCATTATAAATGAAATGTGCTCTACTTGGAAGCAGCCGGCCCCGCCCCTTTTGACGGCTTGTGTGAGACTTTAAATCATCAAACTGTAAATTATAAATTAAATTGTTATTGATCCTTTACCCCGAGTCCTAAAGTGTAGATTTATTTTCTTACTCTTCTTATATTTATTGTTTGTTTACTTGCACCGCTGTAACTGCAGCCTCGTCGTCTCGTCTCTCTATATGCTGGACTGTCTGTAGCGGAGATGACAATAAAGTTTACTTTGACTTCAGCAGCGCGCAGGCGCACCGAGGGCTCTCGCGCTCACGTTATAGAATTTAGAAAAAACATGGGTGCAGATTATAAGTCTGTATCATAATATCTGTTTGTTGTTTTTATTTTGTTTTGCGAGTTGTTATTAGATGCCGCTCCAGCCAGGCAGAGACTCCCCGCCGCCCCGCCCTCTCCTCCCTGTGCCGCCAGCAGCAGGCGCACCTCGCAAACGGAGGGCGCCCTTACTCCCAGCAAATGGCTGATAGAAAACCGATCGGTGCCTACGAATTTCCCAATATGCGCTGGCATGACGTCGGGGAAGCATGGGTACGACCGATTCTTTTATTTTTTTCTTGCCCGTGATGCCCCCCCCACCACGATGCATTCTATTGGTTTGCACACTTACACACACCCAGCTGTGGTTTCCTGTTTTGCTGGACTCTGGAGAGCCCCGCCTTTAACGCTCTTCTCTCACAGAGAGCAACAGAAAACTTGGAAAAACTCCAGATTGACTGAACTCAGTTCAAAGTTACCTTGACACCTTTAGATGTGAGACGTAGTGATGGTCCGCTTGAAGCTGACGCTCCGGTGCGTGTGTCAGAAAGATCAACGCGCTGCTTCAGAAGCACCGTGTCGAGGCTTGATTCGTTTGGCCAGAGTCACGTGATCAGTGACGTCTGAAGCTTCGTTTAGAACGTACCTTTTTTTAAATCGAACTTTATTGAAACACAATGAGTATACAACATACAAACAGATGAAGTTTACAAAAGAACAGAACATGAACATACAGAACCAGGAGTAAAAAAATGATGATATGAGTAGGCGAAAAAAATCAACATATAAATATTGTTCTGAGAGGCTTTTTGTTGGTTGAGTCTGAAATTGATTGTATGTACAATTCATATCCTTATAAAACGGCAGAAATATGGTGTTTTATTAATAAACTTACATTCATGGATATAAAATAGCTAAAAGTATTAACAAATATTTTATAAAAAACATTTATCATTCTTCCTGGGGAACTTAAAGAAACAGAATAAAACATTTTCCCATCGTAAAGAAAACTCCCTTAAAATATGGACAATAACAAAACTGCTAAATTCTTCCAGAATCTCTGTGTAGAGGAACCAAAAGAGATGTGCCACAGTTTCTGGATGATCCCCACAGAAAGTTCAATTAGTATTTATGTCTCTTTTAAATGTTACCATATAGTGACTGGCTGGGTCACATTTATGAAGAATTTTATATGAGATTTCCTTCACCTTGTTCACAAGTAGATATTTATGGGATCATCCAGACTGTCTTCCAGGTGATATCTGGAACATGTCGGTTCCAGTAAGATATTCTATATATGGGAGAGACATGATATCTTCTTGGAATAAACTACGTATTCTCTTATTGCTGTTACCAAGTTCCTGTGAAAAGCAGATTTTTCCCACTGCTGACTCAGCTGGATCAGGGAGAGTGACTGAGGCAGATATTGAGCTGTCAGTGTTTTTATATAACATTAAAGTCCCTGAGGGTATGGCACCAAGCACCATTGAGAATTCCCCAACACTGACGGGAAAATTATATAGTGTAAGGAATTCATTGTAAGTAAGTAGTGCTCCCTCGTTAAATTTTAAAACTTAGTAGCGGCCGCCATTGTTGGCAGCTGAAATTTGGCTGGGCCGCGCTATGAATTCTGGGATATGGTGGGCCACGAAGGACACACCCGACCCATCCTTCAAACTCGGGGGAATGAAGGACGCATTTGAAGGAGTCGAGGAATCGGGACAGCCTTCGTCGCCTGGCTGTGACGTCATCGGCCTTCAAATGCGGCCTCCGGAGGATGCAGCCGACGTTTTGGGACACAGCTTGTGTGTCTTTGTTGGTCATGTGACCTCCCAGGGACTACACATGGAAACGAGCAGTTTAGCTCAAATCTGGCAGGTTTCCATCATCTGTTTTTGTCCTGATGTCCATGAACATGAACACTGTCCCTGTCAAACACATCCAGATAATCTGATCCAGTGTTGTTCTTCTTCTGTGGTGTTTGTGATGGAGCAGCAGCTGCAGATCCTGATGTCCTCCACCAAGGGGGCAGCAAATTCAGCTGACTGTCATCATTTATTAAAAAGATGTAACAATGTGACATAATGCAATATAATAGTGTCAGTTACACATTGTGGGTTGCACTGTGGCCAGAATGGACATTACCTCCTGCCTAATGGAAGCTGTCAGCCATCCTGCAACCATGAATTAGATAAGCAGAAGTGAAGGGATTGTCAACAACAATTTAATAATAAAATGTAATGTGATAGTTGCACTTTATTAGCTCCCCACAATCGTATGAATAATAACCATGAATGCACTGCATGCTCATAGCAAGTTCTTTAGGTTTAAAGTGAGATCCTGCTTTAAAGGGCGCTTCATCTGCTGGGAATGACATGTTTCTTCTAGTATGTAAGGCTCAGCCCATCTTACTGGGACTTACTTTTGTAGATCCACATGCTCTAAACCTGGTGCTCCATGATTGGTGCAGAAGCTTTAAGCTACTATTAACAAATAATGACCATGGACTTAGTTGTTACTACAATAACTTATCATTGAGCAACTTTTAATTTTACTTGTAAAACTATGCAAGTAGAATTGAATGGGGCACAGTGAGCTGAGCACAGGCCCACTCTGTGACACTCAGAGGTTTGTGGATATCATACTGAGAGTATTGGACACAGTGCAGCCAGCTTGCAGCCACTTTCCCACCACTTTAGCACAATGTTTACATGAGACTCAGCCACACTAATGTTCCTGGGCAGACATGTGGTGCAGCATGGCTGATGGCACTGTACCTGCAGCTGTCATGGACAAGAACCACTCAATACCTCACCCAAGCCAAGCCTGTGCTGATGTTGTGATCTGAGACCGAGACACTAACCCAGGATCAGGATATGATGTTGTGAGAGTTTCACTAAGAATTAGCTCTGATTACAAGATTTCAATCTATCGTAACTCTAATTTGTATTTACTTCAGTTTGTTCATCTTGGAGCTGTGTGCAGCTGAGGACAGTCTTATTATTACCAGGTGAGGATATGTAACAGCCACAGTCTGTAGAGATGATGTCACCATGGAGTGGTGATGTCACTGGAGCTGCCAATATGTGCTCCAGCCAAAGCTACACCAGAGGGTTGTGCTGTGTAACAGGTTGGTGCAGGTGGTGTTATCTACATTTGAACATTAGGCAACAGTCTCATGAAGACACTTTCTATTGTTCACTAAAGACCAACAATAACAGAGACAAAGGGAGAGCAGCAGAACTAGTGCTAACAATTAGCACTGCTAGCCTGCCCACCAACACCAGCTAATGTTCTAAAAACGATGATCAATGATTTTGCTGTAACGGCTCCAGCTGTCTGTGTCAGGGACACGTTGGAGATGAAGTGAGTGATCCAGTGACAAAGGTTTGGAAAGCTGCAGTCAGCTGAGACTAAAGGAGTCACCTGACCGAGAGACCAAATGTTTCACTGAGAACGTCCAGATGAACAGAATCAACCTTTGGGATAATCTGTTCCACACATCCATGTTTCACTTACTGCATTATATTTCCTCATTGCTGTGCACACAGGCCTGTGGCTTATAACCAACTCCAAGTTCAGACTCAGAGGCTGCTGAAGCTGTTTTCTGGAACAGAGACGTGTTGGATATAAAAGCAACTCTTCTTTATGTGTCAGCACTGAGGAAAGGAGCAGCTTCGTTTCTAAGTGTATGAAGGACTGTAGCAGTGTGTGTGTGAGCTTTATTTCACAGACAGAACCATGTCAAAAACACAACTTCAGGTAAAAACAATACAAAATCAAAGAGTCTGATCAGAAGGATTAAACAGAGGAGTGTGGGACTGTTTTTAACAGACAGCAGGTTAAGCCAGGCTGGAGGAGTAAACTGAGCCTCGGTGTGAGCAGCAGTGTGTTTGACAGGAAGCTGAGATAAACAGTCTGGAGCCCATTTAGTGCTTCATATGAAAGTGTGAGGATTTGAAAGCAAATCTAAAATCAAGCAGGAGTCAGTGTGAGAATGATTTGTGCTTTTCCTCAGTCAGATGCTGGGAGTTTCAGTTCATCCATGTTCAGCGTGCTGTGCTTTGTGTAACAGGAGAATATGACAGTATAAATCAAGTCTTCATGTCACTGAAAGCCTCCACAGTCTGCTATGGAGGTGCATCAGTTTGGATTTACAAGAAGAACATTTCTTAAACCTGCCACAAGATGGCGCTCCAACAGAAGGGATGTCCACAGTGTAACACAGACACACACATACTGTGTGAATGTGTGAGTGAATGGGCTTTCAACACAAGGCTTCTGCTGCTACCTTTAATTACATAATTAGCTAACAAGAACAAACTGTTAATTACCACCAAAGAACGGCTCCAGATTTTAGCTGCTGACCATTTTGTGAAACGTTGATTACATCAGCTTATTGTTGATTTTTCAACCTTAATATCAGCTGCTTTAAAGGAGCCTCGTTCTCTGGCAGTAACACTTTTCTTCACTAGATGCAGTGCAGGCACAGTCTGTGTTTCTAAACTACACACTAATGTTCATTGTTGTGCAGCTAAATCCTCCCTCTGGATGGGAAGAATCCCTGTCAGGCTTCAAACACCTGGCTTGGTGTTCTGGAGCTAATGTGTCACCTGTGAGGACTCTGAGATGAACACACAGCAGACACTTCAGTTCTCCGTCTGTGTGTCCTCAGTTTCCCAGCATGCCTTGGCTGTGGTGGTGGAGGTGAATGAGGGGGAACATGCTGCTCTGTCAGCACTCAGGTTTCATACCTGGTGATCTCAGAGGACAAAGCGGCGTTACAGCAGCGCACGTTGATGAGACCTGATGCTCTGAACAGTTCAGACTTCAGCCTCACTCTGAGAAAACAAACGACTGACTGTCAGCAGCAACTACACCTGCTCCATCAGTGACGGAGAGAAGAACTGAGACTGAGAGACATACAGCTGTAGGTCAAAGGTCAGAAACGCCCGCTCTTTGTACGGGTCAGGAGTTAGTACTGCAGAGGTCAGAGGTCAGCTTGCTGACAAACCATTTGAAACAGTTTGGAGCTAAAAGCACAACAGCAGAGGAAAGAAGAGACACTGCAGAGATGATGCAAAATATTGTGTTTTGTTCTCAGCTGTCAAAAAGTGTAACACACGTGTTCCAGCACAGCCTTTGTGTACTTTCACTTCTCCATACTGTCCATTGGAAATCCTGTTTGTTACTTTTTGATTTCAGTCCATGTGTCCAAAGCAAACTTCTGTCCCACACTTTCTCTGCTGACTCTTCACCGATGCTCAGATGATCTCAGATGATTTCACCAGAACTCATCAAAATTCGGGCTCCACAGAAACCCAGACGTCACTAAACAAGCGTAACAAGCAAAGTGAAAACTGGTCGTTCAGCTTTATTGACCAAAGATAAGCTCACATGTCACCTCATGACACAGACACTTATTTCCACAGCATGCACGAGGACTGACAATAAGTGTCTATAAAGCCACTTCTATCTGCCACACCTGTGCTTCTGTCATGGTTGCTCTCCTCTCACTCTGTCATTTATCCACAGTCTGCCTCCCTCTGCTCCGTCAGCTGACGTCCTCTCTACACCACCTGCTGTGTTTTATCCTGCAAAAACACATTTAAGAAGCGTTGCACCGAGTAACGGGAGGAACTGCTATAAAATCCATTTAAAGGAGGTGGTGCTGAGTGCTGTGACTGGGGTCCCACCACTGACATCACGGGTGGAGGACATGTTGGAAAACTGCTACAAAGTGCTGTGCAGCCAGCAGAGCTTACAGTCTGTCCTGTGTGTCATACAGGCTCTCACACTTAGTGTTTCTGTGACACATTGAAGAGAAGTTTGTGTTGTTCACAGTTGTGCTTGTACTGAGTGACAGCTGACATGACCTAACAGGAATAATGTGTCTGTGCTGAATGAGAAGTAACACACAATGAAGTCTTGATGCATCTCAATCATCCAGGAAAGTGAGTCTGTTGCTTCTGTTCATCTGGACGCAGCGTTTTGTGGGAGAAACGTGTCGTCATCATCAGGTGACGTCTTCAGTCTCAGCTGCAGGTTTCAGTCTTACAAACAGGACATTTGCATAAAGACTGAAAGCAGCTGCAGGAACGATGGGCTGGGAGCTCCGTTCCTTCATCTTAATTATGCAGATTCTCAGGACCATTGATCAGCAACCACTGATCCATGTCCATGAGTCCCATTCACAGAGATGTGGGAATGGCTGCAGTCACAGCATGTAAGATGGAAATAAATGAGAAGTATTTAGCTGAAGTGGATTTGATTTATGTTACTTCTTTTTTAACTTGTAGTTCTACATTGGAAGATTATTGTGATATTGAAATATAAAAATACATTTATATTCTATTATTTTCTCAAAATAAGCGTCACACTCGTGGAAGCCGGTGTAGCCGCCGAAACGCCTGCATTTATGGAGACTTTCAGCCCCAGGTAGGCCAGTTATGGATCTTGGGATCCACATTATGTCAGCAGCTGTTCTCCACCGTGAACTGTGTTCAAACAAACACGCTCACGCCTCACAGACGACAGCTTACAGTCCTGTAGAGATAAAGTGACTTCGTACAGCCCCGTCTTCAGTCTTGTGGAGATGATCTCGACGCTTTGGTGGATGTTACTAGCTCCTGTGCAGTATTTTGTAAAGACATGATTATACCCCGTAAGCGCGTTAAAATTTACGCTAACAATAAGCCATGGGTCACTAAAAGTGTCAAATCCTGTTTAAGGAAAAAGAGACAGGCCTTTAAAGAGGGGCTGTTACCGATTTTCAGACAGCTACCAAGGAAATGAAAATCGAGATGTTGAAAGCAAAACAGACAAAAACCTTCTTGAAAGCAAATTTGCTGCAAAAACTTTTGGGTCTGCCTGGACTTGTATGAAAACCATAGCAGGGTTTCAAAACCCCCAGAGCAGCAGTCAGGTCATTTTAGAGGTTTTAATTCAGACAGAGATTTTCAAATGCTTTAAACATGTTTTCTGCTCGTTTTAGTTCTTCTGATTTCAGCGAGGATATTTGGGAAGTGAAACAGAAACTGAGAGATACTCAGCACTTTATCATTGAACTCAGCGATGTTAAAAAGGCCTTTCATACAGTCGATGTGAACAAGAGCCAGGTCCTGATAATATTAGTGGCCGCCTAATTAAATCTTGTGCTGATGAACTCAGGCCTATATTTCAGGTTATTTTTAACAAATCCTTGCAAACACAACATGTGCCCTCTCTTTGCAAAGAAGCAGTCGTGGTTCCTGTCCCTAAATCTAAACGACTTCAGGCCTGCTGCCTCACTTCAGTTGTAATGAAAGTCTTTGAAAAAATCATCAGAAATGTGATTATGAAGAGACTGAAGGTCAGCTGGATCCAATGCAGTTTGCATACAGGCCCAACAGAGGAGTGGAGGACGCACTTTTGACTTTAATAAATCTGATTCTTAAACATGTAGAGAGTAAAGGGACTTTTGCAAGACTTCTTTTCATTGATTTTTCTTCGGCTTTTAATACAACACAGCCCCATATTTTAATTAAGAGACTTTTAGAACAGTTTGAAATCAGGAAAAACCTGGTGGGCTGGATTTTAGATTTTCTAACTGACAGGTCACAAAGAGTGAGAATAAATGGGGTTCTGTCTGACCCAGTGTTCTCCTCCACAGGTTCTCCTCAAGGCTGCGTCCTATCGCCCTTATTATTCACTCTCTATACAAACATGTGTCAGGGCAGACATGAAAACAGGGTCATTATTAAATATGCAGATGACTCTGTTATTGTCAGCTTACTGAAAGAGGGTGAAACTAACCACGGCCCAGTCATTGATGACTTTGTTCAGTGGTGGGAGGAGTCTTATCTCCAGCTGAACATATCTAAAACAAAAGACATGGTTGTTGATTTTAGGAAACAACAAAATGGGCACGGAGTCACTTTAATTAAAGGTCAGAAAATAGAGCAAGTACAATCATATAAATATCTTGGGACCATAATCAATGAAAAACTGAACTTTGATCAAAATTGCAAATCAGTTTGTAAAAAGGGTCACCAGCACCTTTATTGCCTCAGGAAACTTGTTCATTTCCACATTGACCAAAACATTTTAACTTTGTTTTCTCGTTCTTTTATTGAGTCTGTTTTATCCTTTTGTTTGGTGGCATGGTTCGGTCAGACCTCTGTCACAGAGAAAAACTCTCTGAATCAGATAGTGAGATGGTCCAGTCGTCTGATAGCTGAGCCACAGTCTTGTTTAGCCTCCCTGTACTCTGAGCAGGTACAGAGGATGGCTTTATCAATCCTTAAAAATGGTTCCCATCCTCTAAGGGGTGAATTTCAGCTTCTTCCCTCAGGACGGAGGTTTCTATTTCCGAGATGCAGGACAAAGCGTTATAAAAACAGCTTTGTCCCCGTTGCTGTCACTGAATTAAATAAGAACTGTTTTTGATTCGAAATATTAAAGTATGTGTCACAGTGAGTTTTATATATTTACTAGGTATGTGTGTTTTTAAAGGGATGTCAAATGCTGTCATTTTTCTGTAAAGCAAATTTACCTTGCCTTTGGGTATAAATAAAGTTACCTTACCTGCAGACGCTGTGCGCAGAGGTTCAGGAGCAGAAGTCCCGTTGTAAACATATCACGGCAGACCCGACGATGTTTGCATGAACGCGCTTTTTTTAAAAGTCAGGTCAAGGCTCCAAAAGCCCAAAGGAGATATAACAGTTTGTGTTTGCTACATGGATCATTGTAGCTCAGCTTTCCTTTGTTATATTTCTTTAAGAGCTCAAAATGTGTTCATTACATAAATCAAATGTAATTTTCTCTGTAGCACTTCATGGATTTCATAAGCAACACACTGTAGTTGTTCACACAAAGCATAAAGGTAAAAACAATATACACAGTGTTATCTTCATTTTAGATGTCACAAAGTATTTGCGGCTCCCAGTGTTTTCCCGAACCCTGACCCTTTGCGTGGAAACCGGGTCCAAAAGGGTGTTAAAGGTTGCTGACCCCTGCACTAGGCCCAACTGACACATATATTTGATTCCAAATACAAAAAATAATGTGTAACCTGCTGGAAGAATGTAGGAGGTTGAGACAGGATCTCAACACTTGGTGTCTGCAACAAAAGACAACAATATGTAGGGCGATCGTGGCTCAAGAGTTGGCAGCTCGTCTTGTAATCGGAAGGTTGCCGGTTCGAGCCCCGGCTGGGACAGTCTCGGTCGTTGTGTCCTTGGGCAAAAAAGCACTTTGGGGTCCTTAGGGACGAGTAAAGCGCTCTACAAATACAGGCCATGTAATGGCAGAAACATTCTCTAGTGTAAATCCTGACTAGTTCATTAACTACAGATCAGTTTCAGTGAACATTATTCACAGAGGGATCTGAGTTCCTTATACCAGACTCTACAGAAACTGTAACACTGTGCAGCTCTGCGACTCAACAATATGACAACAATGTAACACACACTAGAATCATCAAATAAAGCCCCACTAACCACTAGAACTAGAACTAACTAACTAGCACTGGACACTTGCATATTAGAGATTTCTACCACCATAGGAGGCGAGATATCATCCTTGAACCAGAGCATCCAGCCCTCAATTTCGGACATAAAAAGCGACGTGGCCAGGCATGATAACACTTTGACTGAACTGCAGGACTGTGCCTCGAACCACTCTGACACCATCGCCACTCTCCAGGCCACTGTGGAGCGTTTGTCTGCGGAGGTAAAGAAGTTAGATGAGAGATGTGGAGCTCTTGAGGCACTCCAGGAGGAATCATTTAAGAACTGCAGGAATACCAGAAGGCACAGAGGGACCCAAGATGACTGAGTTGGTTCACACCTGTTGGCGGAGGCGCTATCTCTCGAGGAGAAGCCACTCATCGATCGAGCACATAGAGCGAATCGCCAGCGTCCCAAACAAAGTCATCTTCCTCGGCCCATCATCTTGAGATTGCACTACTACCACATTGGTGAGGAAATTCTGCTGAAAGCTGCAGAGAACAAGAACCTGATGTATAAGGGTTTTTAAAATAAACATCCTCCCAGATTTCCCTCCCTCTGTTGGAAACGCAGAGCCGCATTTGCAAATATGAGAGGAAGACTACGTGGGATGACCGGCGTCAGGTACAGACTGCTATACCCTGCAAAGCTGTTAGTGACCCATGGTGATGTGAGGAAAAGCTTTACCGATCCCAAAGAGACCGTAGACTACGCGGAGAAGCACCTCTCCCACCCACCTTCAAATGTATTAAAAGCAAGGATATATCTATATGTCTAACGCTGACACAGCACTGTGTTTCTTCTTTTCCCTTTATATTCCATGTAAAGGTGAATATGGAGCGTTTATGGAGCTCGTTTATTGACCAGCTGTCAGTTAGAAGGTAAGAGTTACTAGGTTAACAGAGGTTAGCAGTAACAGTACGGGGAAGTATATTGTGTTGTTCTTTTGTTGGTTTTTATTTTATCCTACTTTACTTTGTTATTTTGATTTTACCTGTTGTGAGTGCTTCCCGTAATTCTCCTTTTTCTTGCGCCGCTGCGGCCAGAGTTCACAACATTACATATTTTTGTATCTATAAACAGGAAGCTGACACTCTCCAGACTTTATCAAAGGTGTGAGCGTCACAGCAGAGGCCTTTGTGTCAACGTAGCTGAAGACAAAACACAGAAACACATGAAGGAGATTTTCCTGGCCTGGATTTTATACAAATATTCTGCAGTACATCAAAAATGAAAGAAAACCATTAGTCAACATATGAACATCACCTCTGAAGTTACAGAGCTTTGATTGGAGACACAGCTGAGCGTTTTGCATTTTGCATAATTAATTACATAATTAATTATGTAACCATAATTAAATGGTTACATCATCTTTAAAGTCCCCAGAGATCAGGAAAAGGGCCTGAGGGTGCTGTGTTTGGAGTCTGCTGGTTACAGTGTGCAGGACCTCACAGGCTGCTGCAGCGTTAGCAGAGGGCGGGACATACACAGCTATCATAATCACGTGTGTAAACTCTCGTGGTAGATAGTACGGTCTCATGCTAACCGCTAGCAGCTCAATGTCCTTACAGCATAGCGTCTCTTTGATAGAGAAATGCCCAGAGTTACACCATCTATCGTTCACAAACACAGCCAGACCCCCTCCTCCCTTCTTACCACTCTCCGCTGTTCTGTCATAAGAGGCTCAGCAGCTAAAGCAGCACACCTGGGTCTCCCAGCCTATTAAAAGCAGCCCTTTACTTCACCTGCTTCACTAAACATTATTATTTTAAGCAGAGTGGTGTGATTTATGTAGGCATTGCTGTGTGACAGGATGACTTTTCTTGCACACCCACCAAATGAGGGCGCACATGCTTCCACGCCCACTGGTGACTGCACACATCCTTTCAAGGAAGCATTTCATTCATCCCTAACAAATGGAAGAAAACACTGTGCAGCGTGTTCAGGTTTGAACGTGGCCCTGGCCTCTCTCTGCATCCACCTGGCACATGCAACACACATCCACTCCCTGCTGAACTGCTTGTATTTGATGTGTTGAAGTTTTGGTAAAGTTTGAATAAATTCCACTTTATTTATAGGAACATTTCATCTGTGGACTCCTGCTTCCCCTCTCCTTGAGCCAGTTTGTGACGGGAACATGACATAAGAAAAGTAATTTATCCCTTTTTGATTCTGTGTATCTGGCGCTCATCCAGTGAGTTCACACTTGGCAGAAACAGACTGAATTTGTCTGGAGAACTTTGGCTTCAGCCAAGTTAGATAAACACACTGTGTCTCTGTCAAAACAGCAGTGTAGTTGTGGCACCCCTGTGAGGGAATGACCACATTAATATTATTTTGTGTAAAACACTCATGTAACGGGACATTTTTCATTGCTATATGTATTTATTTTCAGTTTCTTTAAGAGGATAGAAAATCCATGTAACAGGGATTCATTTTATGTTAGAAAGCAGTGAGGGCGGAACTTTGGTGCTTGCTCCGGGGTTTCGGGGAGCAGTAAGTGGAGCCCACCTTCCGCTGCTTCCTCAGACACGTTCTGGAGGAAAGCAGAGACGCATCGTGTCTTCCTTACTCTGCTCTTCACCTGCTTTTACAGGTCGGTACACGGTGCTCGCACCGAAAATGTTGTTTATTGTCACCATGGTTACCCACGTTAATGTGAATGGGAGAGTTAAGGCGGTCCGCCAAAGTTATTTATATGTAAACACGGGAGAAAACCAGAGGAGTGTCCCGCGCGACCGCACCGCGAGCCCGCTCGTTAGGTGGAGCGCTCGTGAAGCAGAGTCAGTGCGCTCCTATGCTCTGTGCAAACGTGTTGTAATGCTCCAATCAAATCAGTTCTGTGAGATGTGAATGTTAATAGTTCTGTTAAAGTGACTGAGTAGATTAGCTAGTGTAACACAAGCACTCTGAGCAACTCTGTGTAGCTAACAGAGGCATTCATGGGTTGATTCAACAAGCTGTGTTTCATGATGCACTAAATAGTGATTTTGCCAGTAAATTACTGGAGGGAACAAATGTAATGTATTTACCAATGCTGTTATTGAATAGAACTGTTTAGCCAGTGAAGGAAACTGTTTCCAGGGCCTACTCCGTGGATCGGCTTCCTCCGAGGCGTGGACGTCTATCAGCAGAGAATGTACCTTCACCTATCAGCAGAGAATGTCCCTTAGTCTGTAACACAGTCAAATATATTCTCAAGTAATATTCAAGCATGCCATTCAGCGTGTTAGTACGAGCTCGGGAGCAGCTTGGGAGAACAAGAAAACAGAGACTGCTTTAGATTGTCTTCCCAAAGTGACTCAACTTTATTCACAAGTACAACAGTTTATATAGAGGGTAAAATTCATGAGACAGCAGATTATCAGTTTAAACCAGTACAGACCAAGATAAGGCAGCGTCTTCCTGCCCTTGGGTGAAGAAGCATCCTTTGTGTAGTTTATTAGTTCAGCTACAATTGTGATTATCTCAGCGACATATTTTCAAGGCACAAAACGAAGAGTTCTTTCATTAGTGAAATCTGAAACAAACCATTTGGCCTTCAACAGGCGTCTAAAAGATTAAGAAACTAATGTAGCTGAGGGAGTGATCTCTGTGGTATTTCAACCTTGTACCAGCCTGTGATTCTCACACATCAATTCTTGGGTCAAAGAGAAAAATAACTAAAACAAAGGGGCCTTATTGAATGACAGAGTTTTCCTGCATAATGTCACTATAAAACAATATCCAGTAAATGCTACCATGGTACTAAAATACCTAACAGTTCCCCTCTTTTATTATTTTTTAAAATAATAACTCAAATAGAAAGGAAAAATCACAAATGTAATAACATAATATAAAAAGCAAATCATAAAATGTAATAGTTCACAACCTAATGTTCAATATACACATCAGGAACATCATTGGTAACATCTGGCACATCCTCAGGATCAATTTGTGCTAATTGCAAATACATTGAAGTAGCTGTACTAGTAGCTATATGGGTTATCATTGAGAATGTGGCTTGCAGAAATGTGAACAGGGTTGCACTTTACAATACGAAATAGTAAATAAAAATCCTAAGGTTAATGCAGTAGATATGATTAATAACCTAAATATATAAAAAAGACAGTTCTTTAGTCGTCTCCTGGCCTGGTCCCAGGTTCGAGAGACACCGTATAAGCGTCGTGTGATGACAATGGGCATTTCATTTTCTCCATTATCAGCATGAAACGAGTCTATCTTTATCAGGTTAGACATTGTGTGGTACTCTAGGCTTTCTGTTCCTGCTGGATGTTCGAGTACCTTGTTGTTGTTCAGGCGGGGGATCAAAGGGTTTTCTGAGTCTTGGCTCTTTCCGACGTTGTGTGTTAATCAGTGATTGTGTGTGTGTAGGTGTATTGGATCCGGGCGCTGACTCGCCTGAGTCGTCATCTATAGGTGTATTGAATCCGGGCGCTGGCTCGCCGGAGACGTCATCTACTTGATCCGACGCCTTAGGTGGTTTGGTGGGGCTGGTCTTAACCCTGCTGGCATGAATCCACTGAGGTTGTCCGTCTGTTAGGATGCTGGTTCTCGTCACTGGAAGTACAGTCTGGGGGCTGGAACACGCGGCCTCCCCGAGTGTCCTTGGTTTTTTAGTGGCTTCACCAACACGCATCTCCTTGTCTCCACTGGTGGAACTGTGGAGGGGAAAGGCTGAGAGAGACAAACTTTCTGATAGTTATTATTCAGTGTTTCTACCAGGTTATGAACATAGTCAGACAATGCAGTGTCTATGTCCCCTTCCAATAGCGGTGCCCCTCTGGAGGCTGACCATGGTGTTGGAAACGGTCTTCCCATGATTATTTCAAATGGAGATAATTTGGTTGCTGCGGATGGAGTCATTCTAATCTCGCAGAGGATTTGAGGAAGTAGTTTGATCCAGGTCATTCCTGTTTCTATCATTGCTTTAGTCAGGCGATTTTTTATGGTCCTATTCATTCTTTCTACAACTCCTGAACTCTGAGGATGGTATGGCACATGATATTTCCAGTCTATTGCTAGAGTTTTAGCACACTTTTGAATTACTTCTGATGTGAATGAAGGTCCTCTATCACTGTTAATTTGGTGAGGTATTCCAAATCTGGGTATTATTTCATTGCACAACTTTTGACAGACTACTTCTGCAGTTTCTTTTGATGTTGGGTAAGCTTCTACCCATTTACTAAATTGGTCCACTATTACCAGTAAGTACTTGATGCTTCCTTGTGCTGGCATGTGTGTAAAATCAATTTGTAATGTATGAAATGGGAAATCTGGTTGTGGTAAATGCTGATGTTTTGCTTTTGGTTTTCCTACATTAGTTCGTGCACATGTTAGACAGGTTGCTAATATGCGTTTTACTGCGTGTGATGTTTTCTCGATTACAAATCTTGATTTTATTGCTCCTATTACCCCTCTTTGTCCGACATGACTCACACCGTGAAAATGGCGGACAAGGATTGGCAGTAGTGAAGATGGGAGGGCAATCAAACCCTCAAGGTTTTTGTATAAGCCGTCTCTGTTATCTAAGGTACAATCATTACTTTCCCAGTAAGTGTAATCTAAGGCAGAGGCTTGCTCTTGTATGAATTTTAGGTCAACATTTGTTTCTAAATAGTCTGGGAGCGTGACAAGTGGCAGCTGTAAAGGCAAAGATAATACTTCCCTTCTGGGTGGTTGCTGTGAGGCAGCAGCTGCTTTCGCGGTTACGTCTGCAAGAGCATTTCCCACTGCTTCGTCTGTGTCAGCCGTGCTGTGCCCCTTCGTTTTAACAACTGCAATTGCCGATGGCAGCTGTATAGCCTGCAAAAGTCTTTGAACAAGGTCAGAATTAGCGATCGATTTTCCATCAGCTGATCTAAATCCTCTTTGTCTCCACAATGTGCCAAAGTCATGCACCACACCGAATGCATAACGGCTATCAGTGTAAATTGTTACCCGCTTATCCACATGTAACTCACAGGTGCGTATTAAAGCCATGAGCTCTTCTTTTTGTGCTGAGTGAAATGGTAATGAGTGAGCCTCTAGTATGATGTCAGGCAATGTCACCACCGAATAGCCACAAAGAAATAAGTTGTCATTTGGTCTTGAACAGGACCCGTCCACATAAACAATAACTGAGTCTGGGATTGGTGTCTGCTCTAAGTCTGGGCGTGGTGCTGTGGATTCCTGTATACGTGTCATACAATCATGATCGTCAGGGTCGTCTGAACCATCCTGTCGGTCAGAGGAACACAGCATACGAATGAGTAAGTGTGCTGGCGAATTGGGTGTGCTGTTTGCTTTTATAGTCAGATTTGCTGTTGAAGTCAGTGTAGCTTCATAACCTGAGCGACGTTGTGCGGTCATATGTTGTGTAGTTATGTTTGCTAGAATGGTCGTGACCTGGTGATTGGTGTGTAGAATAGTGTCATGTGAGAGTGTGAGCTTCTCGCAGTCCCTTATCATGATAGAGCAAGCTGCTACTGCTCTCAGGCAGGCCGGCATCCCCTGAACTACTGCTGGCAGCACCTTTGAGTAGAAGGCTACTGGACGGTAGCCACAGCCATGCTCTTGGGCCAATACACCTGCACAGGTTGTGCCGTTCTCTGTGACGTACAGGTGGAACGGTAAGTGGTAGTCAGGCAGACCCAAACAAGGGGCGGAGGTCAGCGCTCCCTGTAATGCATTGAAAGAGGCAGTCATTTCTGTGGACCACAGTATTCGAGGAGGCTTGTCTTTTTTGCAGCATTCACGCAGAATGTGGTCATGAAAAGAACAGTCTGGTATCCACTGTCTGCAATAGTTCACCATGCCTAGGAAAGACAGCATTTCTTTCTGTGTAGTGGGCCGAGGGACAGAGGTCCCAGCTTTGACCCTGTCTGCAGTCATGGAACGTTGTCCGTGAGACAATGTAAATCCCAAATATTGAACAGAAGTCTGACAGTACTGCATTTTCTTTGCTGATGCTTTGTGGCCAGTCTGTTGGAGGTGCTGGAGTAGCATGTGTGTGGCAGTTTGACATAGTTTTTCACTTTCAGCACAGAGGAGGAGATCATCCACGTACTGGATCAAGGTACAGCCCTCTGGAGGAGTGAAGCCGTCTAGGGTAGCACGTACCACCATTGAGAAAGCCGCAGGGCTGTCTACCATGCCTTGGGGTAAGCGAGTCCATGTGTACTGCTTATCTCTATGTGTAAAAGCAAATATCGGCTGTGTGTCTTCATGCACAGGTACTGAGAAAAAGGCGGAGCACAAATCCACCACAGTAAAATGTGTAGCTGTTGCTGGAATACCTGTCAGTATGCTGGGAACATCTGGGACAATAGGTGGCAGAGGCATAATGACTGCATTAACTTGCCTTAAGTCTTGTGTGAAACGCCATACGCCAGGTTTGTTAGGCTTTGGCACAGGATTGACAGGAGTGTTATATGGAGATACTGTGGGCTTTATTACTCCAGCTGTCAATAAATCTCCTATGATGATGTCTAAGGCTGCGGCTTTTTCAGCGGAAATGGGATATTGCTTGACATATACCGGCTTGTTGTTTTTCAGCTGAGCATGATAAGGTGTACAGTCAATAAATCCTACATCATTCTCACCTCTTGACCATAATGTCATGTTTTGATATTCAGCTGGCAATGTGACAGCAGAGATAGTACAGTGTATGGGGTAGGTTAGATCTATGTGTTGACATGGTGCAGTGATGTCATAGCCTATGTCTGAGTTATGTGACAAAACCACTGTTTGGCCTTCACTGGTGTGAGCAGTTATCATGTTGTTGAACAGTGTGAGAGAAACAAAAGTGTGGCTTCCAGGCATGGGGCTACCTGGTAACGGTGTTTGCACATGTTTTTGACACAGAGTGTGACGTGGGGTACCAGTCAGATGGATATTGAGTTCATTCTCTGCTGAGGCGTCCAGCTGACACAGAGGCTGTTCCTTCTCCATGGTGTCGGTGCATAGGGCAGAGAAAACATAGCTGTTATCAGTATCTGCAAACATTTCACCCTTTGTGTTAAATGAAATACACAAGTTCATTTTTGCCATTAAATCTCTGCCTAATAGATTCACAGGCGAGTTTGGAATAATTATGAATGGATGATATGTAATTTCATCTGGTTTTGGGCCCCAGCGTGTTTTTAGAGAATGAGTTTTGGGGCATTGCACTAGAGTTCCGTTTATTCCCATGGTGTTGATGCACACAGAGGAAACAGGCCCACTATAGAATTTTCCAGACAGTGAACTTTTAGTGGCTCCACTGTCAACTAAAAAGGAATAAGTCTTTTCACCTATCTCTATATCTAACATGGGCAAGCTTTCTGTGTTACGGGACAATTGCAAATGCAGCATCGTGTGTAGTGCTTCACACTGTCCCTCATCATCACCTGGGCCTCCCTATGGTTGGTCCAGTCTTTCGTTATCATATGGGTGGGGATTAAAATGTGGATTATAAGGTTGCTGCCTAAGTGCAAAGGGGCCATTATTTTGATGTGATTCCTGTCTGCGTTGCCAGTTACCTTGTCTGTAAGAGCTCTGCTGACGCCTAGTGGCAGGAGCTGGTCCTGTGTTTTGTGGTTGAGACCTATGTGCTGCTGATTTGCATTCCCTCCTCCAGTGTCCTATTTTTCCACAATAAAAACATACGTCTCCACTCCTATCTCTCCTTCTGAAATCTCCCTGCTGCGCTTGTTGAGGGGGCGGGGCCCCTGCATACATCATTTTTTCACTTTCCTCTGAGCCTTCAACATCAAAATTCAACATCATCTTAACACTTTTAGCCTTCGTGCTGTTGGGAAAAAGATCTGCACCAGCTTTTGTTTTGACAAGTGTGATAAAGTTCTTTATTTTCATGTCATAGAGATTATCAGTGGCAGTCAGCTTCAATAGTTGTGAACATTCTGGATGAATATTGTTTAAGAATGTTGTTATGAAAATCTGATCATTTCCTCCTTCAGGCATGCATGCCTCATTAGTCCAGCAGTGCATGAAACGTTTCATAAACACTAGAATGGATTCATCTGGCTTTTGCTTACACATGGTTACTGCATTTAAATCAATTTTATCTCTAGACATTGTGAGCAGAAATTTCTTTAGATTTTGAAAAAAGGCTGTGATTTTGTCATCATTTATCCACAAAAACGAGGAGGTGTTGGCTGCTTGGTCATTTTTAGGGTCTAGTTCCTCTACTTCTTCAATAAGCTGAGATTCAGTCACACCTGGAATTCGTTGACATAATATATATCTATAGTCAGGCCCACCCAAGTGGTGGTATCTGGTACTTCTCTGTAATGCAGAAACAAAGGCTGTAGGATTTTGTAGAGGATCGGGAAGTTCTTTAATGGTTGCTGCTAACTCTGAAATTTTAGGGGGTTGAATGCAACACATGTCCCCTATTATCATGAACGGGAGGGAGGTGCTGACGTCATTAAATTGTGATCCCTGCTTTTCTTTATAACGGGTGTTTTTGTGGGGGCCCTCTTGAGTTTTTTCCTCTTTTTTCTGCTTTAAGTAGTTCCTTATTAAATTTCTGGTGTTAGTTATTGCTTTTGGCACAGTCAAACCATTCGCTACTCTAGTGTGGCGCTGAACATGATTATCTATGATGGAAACGGCTTGCTGCAGTTCAGCTTCCGTACGTTCAGTTAAAGGATCTTTCATGATTTCCTCACACTCTGCCATTAACTGTTTTGTTTGCTTTTTATGTTCCTGTAACTCTCTTTCTCGTTCAGTGTATTCTCGTTCCTGTCTTTGATCTAGGTTAAACCAGTCATCTTCTTCTGATTTAGGTGTCATTTCAGTGCCTTCCTCACTCTTTTGGGATTCTGCTGTTATATCAGGATATACGCGCTGATGACGTGCAGCCGCCGCAGCAGCTATTAATTCTGTCTTTTCATCATAAGGCGGCGGAGCCGTAGGTTGAACGGATGGGCATATAAGGCTAGTTTTTTCTGCAGTGGATTTACTAGAGCCTACACTGGCTTGATTTAAAGCATTTACGTCTGGCTCGGGTCCTTTTTTCCATAGTGGTAGCATGCGATTGGTCACATCACGACATTCTATCATATATTTTTTACAGGACTTTTTAATCAGCCTACTTTCCTTATCACAAATAGTATTTAACATTTCTACTGACCTGTTTTCTGGCGATAATCGTTCGGGATAGGGCTCCGGAAATACATTAGGATGCATTAAAGTTATAGTTCTTAAGTTCGAGACGAAATCAGTCACGTAAGCACTTCCGCATGTTCTGGATACGTAATCATGGAAGTCTTCATTGATTCGCGAGCGTGGGTTAAACGTAACCGGAAGTGGGAGTCGTACTGAGCCGCTATTTGTGATTTTATATTTTATTTTTTTCGGTTTTACAGTTAATTTTGATTTTTTATCGGACCCGTCTAAGGTCTTTGAATTATTCTGACCCATGGTCAGTGATTTCCAGAGGGGTTTAGACGCTTTGAAGGATTTAAGTTAGTTTTTATTTTTGCTGTGGCACACCTGAGGTTACTTGATTTTTTGCTAGCAATTTTATGTTTTTTAGTGAGCAACTTCTCACTTTTTAACGAGCAACTTCTCGTTTTATGACCCCAGGCAACTTCCTGTGTCCTTTCTGCTGGTGAGCAACTTCTTAGTTTATGACAGCAGGCAACTTCCTGTGTCCTTTCTGCTTTAATTTACAAAACAACAGGCAACTTCCTGTGTTTCTATGTGGGCCACTAAAGAAGGCTCCTCAGTGTATCCCACTTGTTACTATGTGGGCCACTGAAGAAGGCCTCGTCAGCGTATCCCGTTTCTATGTGGATCACTGAGAAAGGCATAACACAGTCTTATAAAATAAAAGACGAGTGCCTACCTTCGTCAGGATCCCACTTCTGACACCAAAATTGAAGGAAACTGTTTCCAGGGCCTACTCCGTGGATCGGCTTCCTCCGAGGCGTGGACGTCTATCGGCAGAGAATGTACCTTCACCTATCAGCAGAGAATGTCCCTTAGTCTGTAACACAGTCAAATATATTCTCAAGTAATGTTCAAGCATGCCATTCAGCGTGTTAGTACGAGCAGCTCGGGAGCAGCTTGGGAGAACAAGAAAACAGAGACTGCTTTAGATTGTCTTCCCAAAGTGACTCAACTTTATTCACAAGTACAACAGTTTATATAGAGGGTAAAATTCATGAGACAGCAGATTATCAGTTTAAACCAGTACAGACCAAGATAAGGCAGCGTCTTCCTGCCCTTGGGTGAAGAAGCATCCTTTGTGTAGTTTATTAGTTCAGCTACAATTGTGATTATCTCAGCGACATATTTTCAAGGCACAAAACGAAGAGTTCTTTCATTAGTGAAATCTGAAACAAACCATTTGGCCTTCAACAGGCGTCTAAAAGATTAAGAAACTAATGTAGCTGAGGGAGTGATCTCTGTGGTATTTCAACCTTGTACCAGCCTGTGATTCTCACACATCAATTCTTGGGTCAAAGAGAAAAATAACTAAAACAAAGGGGCCTTATTGAATGACAGAGTTTTCCTGCATAATGTCACTATAAAACAATATCCAGTAAATGCTACCATGGTACTAAAATACCTAACAGCCAGTAAGACACTGCAGAAGACAATGTGATGTGTTTATTGATATGATAAAAGGATGTAGCTGTTATGGAAAGAAGTGTGAACTTGAGAAACTGAACCAGTTAAAAAGAGTATATTTCACTGATGTTGTGAAATAAGTAAATGTAATTGATGTGAATGAGGAACCAGCTGAACAGTATATTGAAAGCTCATGTTTAGTGTTTTATAGCATTTATTTGTGTGAAATAAATCAGACTCAGACACGTTCTGGAGGAAAGCAGAGACGCATCGTGTCTTCCTTACTCTGCTCTTCACCTGCTTTTACAGGTAACATATTTGTCATCGAGGTCTTCATCCTTGGGACCCGTAACATAGTAACTTCTTCATTGTTATACTTCTATAGTTTTCCCATTTTGTGAGCTGTGGATGTGGAAAGTGTCTCAGTGACACATCCACATGAAAACGGCGTTACCTTCGTTCATTTGCACGTCAAATGAACGAGCTGTTTGGACTTTAACGTCACAGCTGATGCTTCGATACTCGAACTCAAGAGTTCAGCTTCCACTCAGAGGTACAAGTACACACAGCAAAGATAAACGTGTACACAAGGTGGAACCCACAAGTGCACAGCTCCAACCAGAGATGGGCAGTAATCCGATTACTTTTTTCAAGAAACGAGTAAAGTGAGGGATTACTATTGCAAAAAAGGTAATTAGATTACTGTTACTTTCCCGTAAGCACGCTGCGTTACTGCGTTACTAAAACCGCAGCTGTGTGCAGATGAACAATGGATAATCTATCGAGTGTGGAGAGAGTGTGAGCGTGCAGCGTTTAAAGCGTGGAAGCACTGACCTTACTTTGAGTTTGACTCTATAAAAGTGACAAAAACATTAGCATCCGCTGTTCACTGCGTGGGAAGACAACATGCTCACTCACTATGTGTTAATGGGCATGCTTATTTATAACTTTGATAAAATGTCATAAAAATAATTCCATGCCAGCTCACCATTGGTGATCAGGTAGTTTCTGTTCCAGTTCCAGTCCCATAAATCATGAAGCTTGCTGCCAGAAAAGCTTCAAATCTCCTTTGAAAGCTGTTTGTGGTCTTGATTGTGGGAGCTTCAGTTGTCTGACTCCAGCTGCCACACAGTGCTCACTGATATCATTTGCAAAAACCCCAGTGTGACAATATTTATCAGTGAAGCAGAAATCAGGACGTGACGACTTTTCTTTGAACATTTGCTAAGGCTAAGCTGTGCTTTCTACCACAGTTGGGAATTTCCTGGTTTACAACAAATTATTGTGTCAACACCGCATAAGATTTCAAACTACAGGAAAATCACTGGAGTTATAAGAGGCAGACAACGACACACACACCACATGCATGCTGTTGCTATTTATTGTGGATTAACCTGTCAAGGGCAAGAACAAAAATAATTCTGCCTCAAATACAGGAAATCATAGCTTTCCTGTATTTCCTCCATTGTTGGCATGCTGGTTAGTGCTGTTGCTCCACAGTAAGAAGGTCCTGGGCTAAATTATCCATGAATGTAAACGGCTGTGTGTTTCTATCTGATAGACTGGTGAGCTGTCCAGGGTGTACCCTGCCTGGTAACCTATCACTTCAGGGTTATTTCCCAGCCCTGCTGCAACCAGGATAGAGATAGGAGGATGGTAGTTGTTGTAGACCCATTCAATTTCAATTGAAGGATTAAAATGTTCCAGGAGCTCAACTTACTCCATCTGAACATGTTTCAATCGTGTTTTATGAACACAACATGCAGGTTTACTGAATATGAAAAGGTTGTGTTGATTTAACTCAGTTGTTTAAGTTTCTGCCAAAGCAAAACCTTTGTGTGCAACCAGTGTCCACTATTGAATCAAGTAAATCCAACATGTTTTTGTCAGTGCAAAAGGAGTTACGGTGCCTGTATTCCTGCACAATATTGTCCCGGGAGGGAGGAAAACTTTCTGGTGAAGTTTTGGTTGATTTTTGGGTTTTGCTTGACACTAGGTTGATTTTATCAGTGAGGTTTGGATTGTTTTCTTTCTCTAAGAGAGAGAAAGATGGTTTTATGCTTGGACATGTTTGCAATGGGCCCCAGTATTTGTTACTTTATTAGTATTTTATTGGTTGCGTTTGTTTGTGCTTTTGTTACAGTGCACTGAGATAAGAACATCTGAGAGGTGTGATCCACCGGTGGTGATATTTTGGTATTTTGTGAGTTCCCGATTTAACAAATCAGCTCTTTAATCCAGACCTGAGAGGTTGAACTTTAAAGCGCTATAAAATATTCTTACTGGAAACAGTGGCAAAGTGTTTTTCTCCATGATTATAATGGGCTTGGGAGAAATTCACTTATATGTGACATTGATCACATGAGAAGTCCTGAGCCTAAAAGGATTGCAGCGAGTCAATCCAGTCCAAAAACAAGGAGCTGTTTTCCTTTAAAATGATGACGTCATCTTGCTGGTGATGGAGGCTCGAATAGGCTGCGCGTGAGACTCCATTATCAGCAATATCTGGTATGAATGTGTGTGGATGTATGCATGTGACTGGACTGTGACGGACTGACGACTAAAAGTTTAACTGACTTGATACTGAGACAAAAACGGTGCCGACTTTAGGATTAGTGAATGTCCACAACAATTCACCCAGCCTGTAGAAGAAGGGTGGAGGTTTTGTCTTGCTTTGTTTGTGCAGGAGCAGAAGGATGACAGAGACTAAAGGGGGAGGCTGTAGCTTCACATGAGTGTGAGCTGCAGACTGAACCCTTTGGTTGCTAATGTTGAGTCACTGATGTTTGCATTAAGAAAATTGTGTTTTATTAGCTGTGTTTTAATTAAGGTATCACATTATATTGTTGGGAATGTTAAATGCTAAAGTGAAGAAAAGCTTTGATTTCACTCATGACTGAACATGTTATTATTAACCATAGCAGGCCACTGTAAAGAGTCAATTAGCTTTTATAGAGGAAAAAAAGGCCAAAAACTCTGTTAATACCTATGAATAACAGGCAATGATAGACTTGTCACATTCAAAATAGAGATATGTAATAATAAACATGGGTCCGTGTCATTTAGGTTCTCCATTGAAATAGTCAATCATTTAGAAAACTAGAATATATATATATATATGTCTCAACGCTGTTTCTCAATAATATTAAAAACCTAAAAACTATTGTTGTGGAAGATAGAAGTCACTGTGACGGCCCTCTGACTGTGGAGGACGTTTGTAATCCTATTTCTGCACTTAAGGCCAACAAATCTCCCGGCACAGATGGTTTAACTGCAGAGTTTTATGAATCATTTTCTAATCTCCTGGCTCCGTTCTTACTGCAGCTTTTCATAGGAAGTGTAGAGAATAACATCCTCCCTCCTACTCTTACTCAGGGTCTCATAACACTTATTCCAAAGCCAAACAAAGACTTACTTCTTATTGATAATTGGAGACCCATCTGTCTGCTCAATGATGACTATGAGATTATGGCTTTAGTACTTGCTAACAGAATGAAAGAGTTCTTGGACACAATTATGGATGAGACACAATCAGGCTTTATGAGAAACAGACACCTTTCTAAGAACATGAGACTGGTTTTAGATCTACTTGATTACTCTGATTTGGTATCTGACTATAGCTTCATTCTCTTCCTGGATTTTTAAAAGGCTTTTGATACAATTGAACATCAATTTATTTTCCACTCTTTGGAAAAATTTGGCATTTTTCTGTAAAGCTATCAAAACCTTGTACACGAATGGCAATAGCTCAATTAAAATGATTAAGACTCCACCCCGAGATTTGACCTGTTATACAAGGAATCAGCACAGCTGATAAGGAGCTCATCATCAGCCAGCTAGCTGATGACACCACACTCTTCTTGAAGAATGCAAATCAAATCCGTCCAGCCCTTAGTGTTATTAGTGATTTCTCTGAGGCATGTTAATACTTTTAGCTATTTTATATCCATAAATGTAAGTTTATTAATAAAACACCATATTTCTGCCGTTTTATAAGGATATGAATTGTACATACAATCAATTTCAGACTCAACCAACAAAAAGCCTCTCAGAACAATATTTATATTGTAACAGTTGCTATTGTAATGCAGTGTATCACCACATGGCGGCGCCTCCTGTCTCACGACTGGTGTCACCCCCTTTTTGTTCTTCTTCGCACTCCTCCTGTAATGGATGCTCCCGTGTGTACGCGGACTAGTGTGCTCTTTAGTAATGTGTGGTAGAGGTAGCACTTTTATTTTTGATATTGTAAATAAATGAGTACTTTTTGGAAAGTCAGAAGCTGTTGCTCATTCGCTACCCACCTGCACACCCCTGGCTTCATCTCCACTGCACGTTACAACTGGCGCCCGAACTTTTTCCCCTTGGACTTCAGACGATTTTTGCATCCCGCCGAGGATTCTTCTCTTCTAGCACGTGAACTGTCTCGGAAATCCCCCCAGTTTTGCGGACGCTCGGACGTTTTCTCCAGCCATGGCCGCAGCCTCAGCTCAGGTGGGACCCGACTAATTTCTGGATACCGTGGTGTGCCGCTGCTCCGCTTGGGAGAAAGAAAAAGAGAGAAGCTGACTCCGCGACGCGAATGGACTCCGTGGATTTGTTATTTTGTTGTTGGTTTCGTCTTCTAAGGATTAATTCTTCTGTGGAGAGCCTGGACATGAACATTTCTGCTGGCTTTTCATTCCCCTTTCCCTCTGCTGAGACTGACTGTAGCACATGTAAGTGATAGCTTGGCCGACTACAACCGTTGGTGCTGGTCTTTGGCTCAGTATAACAAAACGACTTAAAACTAATCTTGCATTGAGCTCTAGTGTTGCAGACATGCTATTGTATTAACATGGTTCTGATCACTCCAGTCTAATTTCAGTTGTTGGGCGAAATTTTATATGTGGTTTTTCTAAATTTAATCTTGAACGCATTTTTGCAGTTTTGTCTTTCTAGTCTGACCTAACTGACTCTTTTACTGCTATATCAATAACTGCGCTGTGCCCTGGAGCGGCTTAATTTTTTTGAAATCGCAATGGCACACTGCCCAGACGACTCTGACTCAGACATGGAACTTACCTCGTTACCTATGTGCCAGATAGTTGAAAATGTGACTCCTAGCCTTAGCCAACAAGTGGTGGAGTTAAGAACTGAGGTGAATAAGCTTAGTGATTGTTCACGTGACTCACTGAACATACAGCAGAGTTTACTAAGGCAGTGGGACCAACTCACAACGGGGAACTCTCCCCCTCCTGCAGTCCCACAGTCTCCTGTTTTCCCAATGGCCACATCGACACCTCATGTTCATGTGATGGACAAAACTGAACCCACCAACAGTACCAATCCGTTCCTGCCCAGCAACCCATTTCAACCTACAAATCCTTTCCTCCCATCTCACTCACTTGAACTCAGCAGCACTTCCAGAGTGATTGCGGCAGCTTTACATCACGCAAAGCTGGAGCCTCCTGTGTATGCTGGGGACGGAAAAGTGCAACCTGAGGACTGGTTAAATGCAGTTGGCACATACAAAGCCTCATTGAACCTAACTGATGGGCAATTGCCAAACGAACTGCCACACTTTCTTGCAAAAGAGCCCGGGAAATGGTTCAAGGCACTGTGCTCCCACATCACATCATGGGCTCAATTCTGTCAACTGTTTAAGACAGTTTTTCTGCCCTCCGACAACCAAGAACGCATCCTGAGAGGAATTTTGGATCGTGTTCAGGCTCAGGACAAGCCGCTCCCAACCTTTGTCGCCCACATGTTGAGTGAGTTTGACAAACTGAAGAGCCCCCCACCTGAAAAAGACAGAATTGACCTAATTAGTAAACATGCTCTCGAAAAATACAGAGTTGCCCTGTATGGCGCTAATGTCACTTCTGTAATGGACCTGCTGCTACGCGCTCATGAGCTTCACTCAGTGCTTGGACCACAAAGACCACAGCCTGCTTTATGTAGCAAAGACAACTATAAGCCTGAACCTTACTGCTTCAAATGCTCTCAGCCAGGGTTCACTACACGCACCTGCCCAAACTGTAACACCCACAACGAGCCTCGAACACCACTAGGCATGGCCCAGTCCAGCCATTGCCAGCACCTGGCCCCTCTGACCCTGGCCATGAAAAGGTGGAATTAAGCAGCACCACATCCCAGCCACAATACAGGCAGTCGGGAAACTACAGGGGGGGGGGGGAGGACATTTCACAGAGGCCAACCTTCCCCCAATTACTAACGGAGCCTCACACGCCCGATTCACTACAGGGTGGACACAGTCTTGGACACTTGGAAGACAATTTTTCACAAGTCCACTGGAATACCCCACTAAGAACGAAAGTGAACTTCAATGCTTCATCTGTGGATGCTACCCTCGACACGGGTGCTTCCCTCTCGGCTGTACGAACAGATCTCGTTCAAGTAAATGACTCTTACCCTAGAAACACAAGTGAGTGGAATGGTCCTGCAGTTAACCTCGCCAATAATGCTCCCTGTATCCCTGTTGGTGTTATTTGGCTCAATATTCATGAACAAGAACTTTTACCAGCGTTTTGCCATAATACCAGATTTGTCCTCTCCTTTCATTCTGGGAATGGATTTTATGGCAAGAGCTTCTGTTTCTATTCACGTTCCCACTAGACGAGTCTACATTGAGGACATCCCCTGCCCACTCGCAGACAATGAAGAGGACCTTCAAAATGATTACTCACATTCACCTGGAACACTGATGTCTTTGGACTTGGTTCGCTCCGACTTAACAGCCAAACTGTCTGAAGCAAGTCTCTCAGAGAACAACAAGGATGCTTTACTAAATCTGCTCAGCAAGTTTAGCTCCTTGTTTGATGGTCAACTTGGTCGAACGGCTCTCACTGAGCACGCCATAGAGACTGGCAATGCAACACCTGTCAATCTCCCACCCTATTGCACGTCACCTGCTAAGAAACGTGTGATTGAAGAACAAGTGCAACAAATGTTGAAGGACAACATCTTTGAACCTTCCACAAGCCCTTGGGCAGCTCCTGTAGTCATTGTAAATAGAGCGGCCATGGAACCAAGGTTTTGTGTGGACTTTCGAGGGCTCAACCAAGTTACCCGAAAAGACTCTTATCCCCTGCCTCGTGTAGATGAGTCTTTGGACTTTCTGGCAAGAGGAAAGTTTGTCTCGACATTGGACTTAGCGCGAGGCTATTGGCAGGTTGCTGTAGCAGAGGACTCGAAGCCTAAAACTGCCTTCATCTCTCACTGCGGTCTCTTCCAGTTTCGGGTGCTGCCCTTTGGGCTCTGCAACGCACCTGCAACTTTTCAGAGACTCATGAACTGTGTGCTTGCTGGCCTCATTTACAAAACGTGCGCAGTCTACCTGTCACGCAACCCTTTAGGTGTTATCGCCTCACCTACCTTTGAACAGCACTTAGTGGATCTTGAGGAGGTGCTGGGCAGACTCCAGGCTGCTGGCTTGTCATTGAAGCTCAAAAAGTGCCAATTCTGCCTCGATGAATTCACCTTTCTCGGGTACCGCATCACATCATCAGGTGTTAAGCCCGATCCGGACAAAGTAAAGGCGGTTAAGGAGTTTGATACCCCAACCTCAGTGAAACACGTCCGTCAGTTCCTTGGCTTGACTGGCTATTATCGACGCTTCATTCAGAATTATGCCCGCCATGCCGAACCTCTTCACGCCATCACCAGAAAGGACAATGCTTTCCACTGGGACGACAGCTGTCGAAGGGCCATGGACACTTTGAAGGATCATGTCACATCAGCCCCAATCCTGTCATTTCCAGACTTCAACCGTCCCTTTTCCATTCACGCCGATGCATGTGACATTGGTCTTGGGGCAGTGTTGATGCAAAAGGATGACAAGGGTCGTGAGTATGTTGTGGCTTTTGCTAGTCGCTCCCTTCACAAAGCTGAACTCCCCTACTGCACTTCAGAGAATGAGTGACTTGCTGTGATATGGGCTCTGGAACACTTCCGCCCTCGTCAAAACCCAACGGGCCGACTCGCCCGCTGGTCACTTCGTTTGCAGGACTTTGATTTCACAATAGTGCACAAACCTGGTGCACAGAACAAAGTTCCCGACGCACTGTCACGCAACCCTTTGCCTCTGACCTGTGACAGGCCGACTGATCTTTTACCAGATCATGCTGTTATGGGCAGCCTGGACATTCGTACTCTGCCCCCCGTCATTCTGGCTGACCGTTCACAATTCAGACAGCTGCAGTTAGACGATCATGTCACAGGTCCACTCCTCAGAGACATTGAAGCAGACTCTCTGAACAGCTCGGACAATGCCACCTTGTTACAGTATGTTGTGTATGACTCTCTTTTGTATCACAGAGAACCCAAGTCCACATGTGCTTTGCACCCTTTGAAAGAGCTGAAACTGTTTGCCCCTACTTCCATGAGAGGCACCTTGCTGGACTATTACCATGACCACCCCACAGCAGGTCACTTGGGTGTTTCTAAGACATTGGCTAGACTGCGTTTTAGGTTTTTCTGGCCCAAAATGGCAGCTGATGTGAAACGCTATGTGATTTCATGCTCAGTGTGCCAACTCACCAAGCCAAGTCAGAAAAAAGCAGCCGGTCTTATGGTTCCCATTGTCCCCCAGAAACCCTGGCAGTATGTGGGTGTGGATTTTGTTGGGCCACTTCCCCGCACCCCCACTGGTAATGCTTATTTGATCGTGTTTGTTGACTATTTGACTAAATGGGTTGAAGCCAGTGCTGTCAAAGAAGCTACATCTCAGGTAGCAGCTGGTAAATTCGTCACTGACATTTTTGCTAGGCATGGTACACCCACTTACCATGACAGCTATATGGAGAGGAATCTGTCTCCCAAGGCCCTACTTGGATATAGGGGGCCCGGCTCTCCGAGGCCGTGTTATCTCAGAAGGGTTCATCCAGACTCTCCTGTCGACTGGCTTTTCATCCCCTCGGTGAGTGGAATATATGAACGTGAAGGCTCTGATCCCGAGAATTTACGCCCTTTAATTCGAGAAACTCGAGCTTCTTCCAACAACAATGTTTTCACCCCGCTGTCTATGGCGCTCTTTAATGCCCGATCTTTGACGAATAAATCGTTTGTGCTTAACGATTTTATTGTTTCTAAAAATCTGGACTTCCTGTTTTTGACTGAGACCTGGCAACGGGGGTCGGATTATTCGGCTACTATTGAAATGTGCCCATATGGCTTCTCTGTCATTAGCCAGCCTCGAGGATCTGGTCGTGGAGGAGGCCTCGCGGTGGCATTTCGGAGCCGTTTTAACTGCCGTTCAGTGAAAGTTGGAGACTTTCTGTCTTTTGAACTGCAGCTCATCAAAATCGGAAAGAAGGATCCTTTTTACTGTGCGTTGGTTTATCGCCCTCCTGGCCCAAACAGCTCGTTTTTAGCCGAGTTTAGTGATTTTCTGTCCTCTACTATGAGGTTGTCTAAATTGCTTCTTGTGGGGGATTTTAATATACATGTTGATGATGAGTCCGACCTCTTTGCTAGGGGTTTTACCAGCATCATGGACTCTTTTCATTTTATCCAACATGTATCTGGCCCCACACATAACAAAGGCCATACACTGGACCTTGTTTTTTCTTTGGGTCTGAATATTGATTATATTTATTCTAAGGACATTTTTATTTCTGACCATTATTGTGTCTTTTTTAATATGTCTTTTTATGAGCCTATGTCTCCTGTTCATCGGACAGTTATTTCCCGCACTTTAGACTCCTCCACAGCACAGAAGTTCTCTGATGCTTTTAATTTAACATTATCCCCACAAAACGATGTTGATTTTTCTATAGATCTATTCAATTATCATTGTCTTTCGATCTTAGATGAAATCTGTCCGATTAAAATGAGACCTGTGCCTGTTTCCAAGTCTGTACCCTGGTTAAATGACAACATTCGTCTTATAAAACGTAATTGTCGTAAAGCTGAGCGGTTATGGAGGAAAACCCACTTAAATGTTCATCTCCTTTATTTAAAGGATCTTTTAGCCTCCTTTGACAATGCTATTAGAGTTGCGAGGGCTGCTTACTTTTCTCAGTTGGTTTCAAAGAGCAGAGGTAATCCTAAAGTTTTATTTGATACTATTACTAATATTATTACTCCTGCTCCACCTGCTGCTATTATTTCTTCTGTTGAAGATTGTGAAACTTTTCTTGCTTTCTTTTTAGAAAAAATTAGCAACATAAGGAAAAACCTGTCTTTTTCAGCGTCTGCGCTGTCTGTTCCCACGCCAGCTCGGCCTGTTGTTTTAGAAGGTTTTTCACCTGTTTCACTACCAGAGCTGGGAAAAATAGTTAGTGCAACAAAATTATCCTCTTGCTCTCTTGATTTTTTACCTGCATCATTATTCAAAAATGTCTTTTACTCTACTGCTCCCTGTATTCTTACTATAATTAATACCTCCTTGGCCTCGGGCATAGTCCCTGCCTATTTTAAAACTGCTGTTATACATCCCTTGTTAAAAAAGCCTATGCTGGACCCATCTCTCACTAGCAATTATAGACCGATCTCAAAAATTCCGTTAATTGCTAAGATTCTAGAGAAGATCGTGGCTAAGCAGCTTACAGCAGTTTTAGATAAATATAGTATTTTCGACAAATTTCAATCTGGCTTTCGTAAAGTTCATTCCACTGAAACAGCCCTTCTTAGAGTTTCTAATGACATTTTGTTACAAAGCGATGCAGGTAAATGTTCTGTTCTCTTAATGTTGGATCTTACGTCGGCCTTTGATACTGTTGACCACTATATTTTACTTAACAGGCTGAAACACTGGGTCGGTGTCTCTGGGACTGCATTGAAATGGTTCTCCTCGTATCTCTCTGAACGATATTCTTCTGTGGCAGTTTCTAAGTATAGATCATCTTCTGCGTCCCTGTCTTTTGGTGTGCCACAAGGCTCTGTGCTAGGGCCATTACTGTTTCTAGTTTATTTACTCCCTCTCCAGCACATTTTGAGCCCTTTTGAGGATATTTGTTACCATTGTTATGCAGACGATATCCAACTCTATATATCTTTTAAACCGGAAGAGGCTTCTAAGCTGCGGCTTTTAAATGTGTGCTTGGAAACCATTAAAGGCTGGATGGCTGAAAACTTCCTCCAACTAAATGAAAATAAAACCGAAGTCCTCTTATGTGCCCCAGATAGACATATACCCAGTATAATAAATGCTCTTGGTCCTCTTTCAACATTTGTAAAACCATCTGTCAGGAACTTAGGGATTATCCTTGATCCTGCTCTTACGTTAGATAGTCATGTTAAATCTCTTGTTCGGTCTTGCTTTTATCATTTAAGGAATATTTCTAAATTGAGCTCTATAATATCCTATACCGAACTGGAAATTGTTATTCATGCTTTTATCTCTTCACGACTGGACTATTGCAATTCCCTGTTTACTTGTCTGAACAAAGGTTCTTTGGAGCGTCTGCAGATCGTTCAGAATGCTGCAGCAAGACTTTTGACGAAAGCTTCTAAATATTCACATATAACACCGTTGCTTATGCAGTTACATTGGCTTCCTGTCGAATTTAGAGTCCATTTTAAGATTTTGGTTTTAACTTTTAAGGCTCTTCAACAACAAGCACCACCATATATTATTGAACTTTTACAGCCCTATGCCCCTAGTAGGTCTCTGAGGTCGAGTAGTCAGGGCCTACTTGTCATTCAGTGTACGAGACTGAAAACTAGGGGTGATAGAGCTTTTGCTACTGTGGCCGCCAGACTGTGGAATTCCCTTCCTCAGGACTTAAGATCTGCTTATTCATTGATTACTTTTAAAAAACAGCTAAAAACACATCTTTTTAAAACTGCTTTTTGCTAACTTTGTTTGTATTTTGTCTTTTTAATCTGTTATATCTTGTAAAGCACTTTGTGATCTCTATCTAGAAATGTGCTATATAAATAAAATTTTACTTACTTACTTACCTCATTTCTGACAGAGGGTCTCCTTTTGTGAGTGAGCTTTTTGAACATGTTGTTTCTGCCTTAGGCTCGGTGCACAGACTCACTACGGCATATCACCCTCAGACAAATGCTACTGAACGCGTCAACCGGACTCTGAAAACTGCAATCCGCGCTTATGTAGGTGATAAGCACACATCATGGGACAAGTTTCTCCCTCAGATTTGCTTTGCTCTGCGCACCCCCCCCCCCATGACAGTACAGGTATGACTCCTGCCATGATGCTTTATGGTCGTGAGTTAGACACCCCGCTTGACCTTATCACTCAGCCTTCTACAGCAGGTGTTGATGAACCGGGTGTGCCTTACCCTGAGACTCTGAGAGCCTCCCTGCAGGAAGCTCACAACCACGCCAAAGCAGCTTTGGACTATAGCCATGACAGACAAAAACATTACTATGACTTGAGACATCGACATGCCACGTTTCGTGTTGGTGACCTTGTGAGAGTTAAGACGTACCCCAGGTCAGACGCTCAGTCTAACTTTACTGCTAAACTTGCACCACTGTTTCAGGGACCATTGTGTGTATCTCAGACTCAGTGATGTTAATTACAGGCTCACTTGGGTGGACTCCGGTGTGGATGCAGGTGTTTATCATGTTGTGAACATGCAACCGTTCCATACCTGGGACTCTCTCACTTCCAAAGAACATTCTGTTTCATTGCCTGCTGAGAGAGAGACCACAGAGGGTCTGAATTCTGACTCTCAGGCCCACCCTGGCCCCCCTGCAGACACTGACATTGACTCTGAGCCATTCCCCTTTGATTTACCGGACATTGACTCTTCTTCTGGTGTGGGCGCTGTTCCAGAGAGTGTTTCACCCAGATCTGTCCAGCACCCAGCTGCTGGTGGACATTACAATCTCAGGCCCAGACGTTGCCCCAGAGTTACGTCTGGCTGGAGCAACAAAAGATGGACTAATGATTTTCACACAACCAGGCTTGATCTGAAGTGAAATGTTTTTGTTAAACCTGTTTGATGCTGTCTATTTGCATTGCTACTTTGAGTCATGATATGTAGATGTTTCTGTTTGGTTCATTCTTGGCATTTACTTAGAAAAAAAAAGAACAAAAGAAAAAAGTGAAAAAAACTGTACATATTCGTCTTATTTTCACCAATTTCATTTTTAAATGGTCTTTTGCCCTGTGTGTGTGCACCAATCTTAGCTGTAACCTCTATGTATAGGGTACTGTTAGGTGTGGTGTGTGCTTTTTCAGCTGTGTACGGCTGAGGACAGCCTTTTTCTCACCAGGGGGGGACTATGTAACAGTTGCTATTGTAATGCAGTGTATCACCACATGGCGGCGCCTCCTGTCTCACGACTGGTGTCACCCCCTTTTTGTTCTTCTTCACACTCCTCCTGTAATGGATGCTCCCGTGTGTACGCGGACTAGTGTGCTCTTTAGTAATGTGTGGTAGAGGTAGCACTTTTATTTTTGATATTGTAAATAAATGAGTACTTTTTGGAAAGTCAGAAGCTGTTGCTCATTCGCTATCCACCTACACACCTCCGCGGCTGGCTTCATCTCCACTGCACGTTACAATATGTTGATTTTTTTCGCCTACTCATATCATCATTTTTTTACTCCTGGTTCTGTATGTTCATGTTCTGTTCTTTTGTAAACTTCATCTGTTTGTATGTTGTATACTCATTGTGTTTCAATAAAGTTCGATTTAAAAAAAGGTACGTTCTAAACGAAGCTTCAGACGTCACTGATCACGTGACTCTGGCCAAACGAATCAAGCCTCGACACGGTGCTTCTGAAGCAGCGCGTTGATCTTTCTGACACACGCACCGGAGCGTCAGCTTCAAGCGGACCATCACTACCTCTCACATCTAAAGGTGTCAAGGTAACTTTGAACTGAGTTCAGTCAATCTGGAGTTTTTCCAAGTTTTCTGTTGCTCTCTGTGAGAGAAGAGCGTTAAAGGCGGGGCTCTCCAGAGTCCAGCAAAACAGGAAACCACAGCTGGGTGTGTAAGTGTGCAAACCAATAGAATGCATCGTGGTGGGGGGGGGGCATCACGGGCAAGAAAAAAATAAAATAATCGGTCGTACCCATGCTTCCCCGACGTCATGCCAGCGCATATTGGGAAATTCGTAGGCACCGATCGGTTTTCTATCAGCCATTTGCTGGGAGTAAGGGCGCCCTCCGTTTGCGAGGTGCGCCTGCTGCTGGCGGCACAGGGAGGAGAGGGCGGGGCGGCGGGGAGTCTCTGGCTGGCTGGAGCGGCATCTAATAACCAACTCGCAAAACAAAATAAAAACAACAAACAGATATTATGATACAGACTTATAATCTGCACCCATGTTTTTTCTAAATTCTATAAAGTGAGCGCGAGAGCCCTCGGTGCGCCTGCGCGCTGCTGAAGTCAAAGTAAACTTTATTGTCATCTCCGCTACAGACAGTCCAGCATATAGAGAGACGAGACGACGAGGCTGCAGTTACAGCGGTGCAAGTAAACAAACAATAAATATAAGAAGAGTAAGAAAATAAATCTACACTTTAGGACTCGGGGTAAAGGATCAATAACAATTTAATTTATAATTTACAGTTTGATGATTTAAAGTCTCACACAACCCGTCAAAAGGGGCGGGGCCGGCTGCTTCCAAGTAGAGCACATTTCATTTATAATGATGTAAATCCAAGCCCATCATGGATTCACGATCTGAATCCTGGGTTGTGTGAAATCCCAGAAATCAACCTTAGACAAAGTGAATCTGTGAACTAAGGTGTAGGTCTGTTAGGTTAATTGTGCTGATCCTCGGGTTGGGGGATTTGTGTTTGTACTGGAGCGCAAAATTCAAACCAATGGAAGATGGACAACAAAAGTTCAAAGCCATCAGGTGCTCAGGTTAGAAAAAAGAGAAAAGATGCAGGTAAGCAGACGTGTCATTTCAGTCTCAGACAACCTCGTTTCTCTTACAGAGGTTGAATGCACCTTCTGCGGATGGCGGTACCACACAGTGTGCGTGGACTTCCCCTGCACAGAAGGCAACTACAAATGCTGTGAATGCTAAATAAACAGAAACAAATGATCCCTGTTGTCTTTGCTTGATGATTGGTTTGAGTCTTGACAATCCACATTGCTGGCGTTGCATCTTTCAATGCCAGCAATGGCAGGTATCAGTGCTCAAACCTTTTGTGTTTGTTTCCAACAAGTTGCCCACCTCGGGAAACAAAAATGTGTTCTTTTACTTGTCAGATGAACATATGAGACACTTTGACTCTTCAGTGCAGTGTGGAGCCTAACAAAGATCTGTTTTGTGTCCCAGCTGATCAGCAGGAGGAGGAGAGTCTGACGGAGCAGCAGAGGAACATTTTCAGCTACTTGGACTCAGCTCAGCCACTACAGAGGAAACAATGAGCTCAACACAGAAGGTGACAGACAGAGCAGGACCATATGACCAAAGATATTTATCACCATATACATTTGAACATTTGCCATAACGATGTAGCTGACGATAGAATTGACACCAGACAAAATACTTTACAGCTGCACAACTTTATTAAAAACCCATCAATGTATTTTCACTGAAACAAGCAGCTGTTGTTTATGTGCATTAAAGTTATATAAAAATGTAACAGTGCAAATGCAAATTCCTCGCTGACAGTTTAACCAAAAGGCGTTTCCAGTGGAAACTGGCCGACACATCCTGAGCATAACCATGTATAATATCCACTAAACTTCAGAAGAGGTTATACAGTCGTGGCCAAAAGGTTTGAGAATTGCATAAATATTGGAACCTGGAGAAGTTGCTGCTTAAGTTTTTATAATAGCATTTTGCCTGCACTCCAGAATGTTATGAGGAGTGATCAGATGAACTGCATCGTCCTTCTTTGCCATGAAAACGAACTTAATCCCCAAAAAGCCTTACCACTGCATTTCATTGCTGTCAACAAAGGACCTGCTGAGACCATTTCAGTGATCGTCTTCTTAACTCAGGTGAGAATGTTGGCGAGCACGAGGCTGGAGATCATCATGGCTCTATCCCGATTCAGGTTCTGCAGCTTTAAAGTCCTCAAGGGCCGCGTACTCAAAGACCGCTAAGGCCGAAGTGCGAGGCTCGTAGGCTCGTGAAATGGGACGTCTAGCCTCCGTCGCGCTGCCCAGGTTGCCTAGCAACCATGATACTAACAGCTGGAAACGTTTCATACAGCTTTGTTTGACGGAAATGAAGGAGAACATATTTAGTTCATTTGTTTCTACATGAGCTCTGTGTGATTTGATGAGTATCTGAGGCTGAGACCACAGGACTGTAAAACATGATTGTTGGGCTTCATTTCTGTGCTGCTGGCTCTTCCTCCTCCTCTTCCTCACACACTGCTGAGTTTGTCCTGGTGGATCATCAGGGCTGCAAAGCCTCACAGATGATGTGCAGCAGTGGCTCCCTCAGTCTGTCCTCACTCTGGACACTTGCAGTCGTCACACATGGAAATCAAATGTGTGATAAGCTGCAGGATTCAAACACAAGTGTAACTTATAAACACATGTTCATACTTTTATTCCACAATCAGAGAGAAAGAAACAGAGAGAGAGTGCAGGACAGACAGACAGGTGACAGTCTCAGGTGTACACACTGCTACACAACAGCACCAGAGAAGCAGGATTTAGTGTTTGTGTTATTACGAGTGTAAAAAAGAAGAGTTCCAGATGGTGCAGTGGACACATGTGTGACTGCTGTGATTAAAGCATCTTTCTTTCAGCTTAACGAGTGAACCGTCAGCTCGTTCAAACACACGTTAAAGTGCGTTTGGCTCGACACCACCGAACAGAGGCAGCAATATAACACAGCTAACATTAACAGTGCAGTGGATCCTGCTTGTGCCGTGATATTCAGGACTGCAAACCGAGCAGCATCACTGACTTTCAGCTTGTTGTGTTTGTGGATATATGACTGACTTTAATTATCCACAAAATCATCACATTCTCTGTCAGATTAAGGTCGACTATTGAACGGCGTATATTTTAAAGGCTTTAAAACCAAGTTAACGCTGAAAGTACAAACATCACTAATGTCACATAACTCTGCCGACAAGGCATAGCTATGGCTATGAAATGCTCTTTGTGTATCACTTCTTCATTATGAAAGATGTCATTAATGCACTAGTAATGTCTCATCTGGAGTATTGTTCAATCATTTGGTCAGCAGCTAATAAGACAGATCTTAACAGACTTCAGTTAGTCCAGAATAAGGCGTCCAGATTAGTGTGAAGATGTTCATACTATACTAATATTGATCAAATGCATAATAACCTTTCTTGGCTTCCTGTACAGGCTAAAATATTCTATGGCTTACTTGTAGTTCTAAAGAAAGCAATTCTGTTAAACACACCACATTTATTCTGCTCAGCTGCAGTATCCAGATGAAATACATCATCATATTACACAGTTTTCAACAAGCTGCAATTTAGTAAATGCTCGAGTTAAAAGTAACGTTTTGTAAAACTGTTACATTTAGAGCAACTTTTAAGTGGAATAAGTTGCCTTAAAAAATTAGAGAATTATTCAAAACTTCAATGAACACTTAAAAGCCGATTTACAGAGCTTTTAGTTGTTGTAAATATTGTAAGACATGATTTGTTTTTGAAATTTGTGTAATGTGCCTCAATGTTATTGATATTCATCATCAACATTATGAACTTTATTTATAAAGCACTTTAAAACAACCACAGCTGACACAAAGTGCTGTACATTGGAACTGTAAAATAAAATTACATGAGATATAAATAAAACACAAATAAAAGAAGAGTGAAATCATTAAATAACTACTTCAATTAAAAAAGAAACTAAGTCTCACTGAGGTTAAAAGCCAAGGAATAAAAGTGGGTTTTAAGACGTGATTTAAAAGTGGACAGTGAAGGGGCCTCTCTAACGTGCATGGGCAAATCATTCCATAACTTTGGAGCCACAATAGAGAAGGCCCCGCCCCCTCTGAGCTTCCTCCTGGATCTCGGTACCTCCAGGAGCAGCTGGTCAGCTGACCTGAGAGACCGACAGGGTGTGTGGAGATGAAGAAGCTCAGAGAGGTAAGGCGGGGCAAGACTGTGAAGGCATTTAAAAACAAACATAAGAATTTTAAAATGAACTCTAAAAGACACAGGCAGCCAGTGCAGAGAGGCCAGCACGGGGGTTATATGCTCTCTTTTTTGAGTCCCTGTTAGGAGTCGTGCAGCCGCATTTTGAACCAGCTGCAGACGTGAGAGCAACGACTCACTGACCCCCACATAAAGTGAGTTACAGTAGTCCAGGCGGGAAGAAATAAAAGCATGGATCACTGTTTCAAGGTGCTGCCTCGAAAGAAAAGATTTTACTCTTGCCAGTCGCCTTAAATGATAAAAACCGGACTTCACCACTGCTCTGATTTGGTTGTCCAATTTAAAATCACTGTCCAACTTAAAACCAAGGTCAGTAACCACAGATTTAAAATAGACTTCCAGGGATCCTAAAACAACAGGGGAGGACTCACAGGGACCACTGGGTCCAAACACCAACAGCTCTGTTTTCTTTTCATTAAAATTTAAAAAGTTTAGAGCCAACCAAGCTTTAATGTCATCTAGACATGTCAAGGGAGGTTTTATGGAGATGCCATCCTTGTGTTTTAGTGTCAAATAAAGTTGGCAGTCATCGGCATAACAATGAAATGAGATCCCATGCCTTCTAAGGATAGAACCCAGAGGCAATAGATACAGTGAAAAGAGCAGTGGCCCTAAAATTGAGCCCTGTGGGACGCCGCATGACAGAGGAGCAGAAGACGATTCGTAACCGAGAAGGCTGACAGAGAAATATTATTATTATTATTATTATTATTATTATTATTATTGATTGCTTATATTTGAACAATTGTGAAACCTCAAAATCTCACGATACATGGCCCCATTCATTCTGTCCTTAACACGGATCAGTCGTCCTGTCCCCTTGGCAGAAAAACAGCCCCATAGCATGATGTTTCCACCCCCATGCTTCACAGTAGGTATGGTGTTCTTGGGATGCAACTCAGTATTCTTCTTCCTCCAAACACGACGAGTTGAGTTTATACCAAAAAGTTCTACTTTGGTTTCATCTGACCACATGACGTTCTCCCAATCCTCTGCTGTATCATCCATGTGCTCTCTGGCAAACTTCAGACGGGCCTGGACATGCACTGGCTTCAGCAGCGGAACACGTCTGGCACTGCGGGATTTGATTCCCTGCCGTTGTAGTGTGTTACTGATGGTGACCTTTGTTACTTTGGTCCCAGCTCTCTGCAGGTCATTCACCAGGTCCCCCCGTGTGGTTCTGGGATCTTTGCTCACCGTTCTCATGATCATTTTGACCCCACGGGATGAGATCTTGCGTGGAGCCCCAGATCGAGGGAGATTATCAGTGGTCTTGTATGTCTTCCATTTTCTGATGATTGCTCCCACAGTTGATTTTTTCACACCAAGCTGCTTGCCTATTGTAGATTCACTCTTCCCAGTCTGGTGCAGGTCTACAATACTTTTCCTGGTGTCCTTCGAAAGCTCTTTGGTCTTGGCCATGGCGGCGTTTGGAGTCTGACTGTTTGAGGCTGTGGACAGGTGTCTTTTATACAGATGATGAGTTCAAACAGGTGCCATTCATACAGGTAACGAGTGGGGGACAGAAAAGCTTCTTACAGAAGATGTTACAGGTCTGTGAGAGCCAGAGATTTTCCATGTTTGAGGTGACCAAATACTTATTTTCCACCCTGATTTACGGATAAATTCTTTACAAATCCTACCATGTGAATTCATGGATTTTTTTTTCACATTCTGTCTCTCACAGTTGAAGTGTACCTCTGGTGCAAATTACTGACCTCTGTCATCATTTTAAGTGGGGGAACTTGCACAATCGGTGGCTGACTAAATACTTTTTTGCCCCACTGTGTGTATATATAAAACACCCAGCACGCCCCTGCGGGCGGTTTATCCTTCAAGCTCGGGTCCTCTACCAGAGGCCTGGGAGCTTGAGGGTCCTGCGCAGTATCTTAGCTGTTCCCAGGACTGCGCTCTTCTGGACAGAGATCTCCGATGTTTTTCCCGGGATCTGCTGGAGCCACTCGCCTATATATATATATATATATATATATATATATATATATATATATATATATATATATATATATATATATATATATATATATATATATATAATTTTTTTTTTTTTTTTTTTTTTTTTTTTACATACATAGTTTTTTGTTGCCTTATGGTTCCAAGCGCTGTCACCAATCTTTGCATTTTGTTATTATCTCATGACACTTGTTTAATCAGCTACCATCTCTCCTGTGGACTTTTTAATGTCTACAGTCTCAGACCAACACAGCCCTGCCCTTCCCATATTAGATTCTTGATGAATGTGTGTTGTTGTTATTCAGCCTGGTTCAATGTGCCCCTTTTTAACTTTGAGCACCCGCCCCTTTAAACCTCTCTGCACAGCCCTGCACTGAACTCACTATCTTCTCCCTCTAACAGCCTCCACATGTTCTCACTGTAATTTCCCCTCATGAATGAATTTATGCTGCACTAATGTGAAGACCAGGAGTGACATGTTTAGCCGCATGTTCTCCTTAAATTGCTGGCTGTCTGAGTGGTGTCCCAGAAACGATGTGGGCTTCATAGATAATTGGCAAACCTTCTGGAGGAAACCTGGTCTTGTTAGGAGAGACGGCATCCATCCCACTTTGGATGGAGCAGCTCTCATTTCTAGAAATATGGACAAATTTATTAAACCCCCCAAAATATGACTATCCAGAGTTGGGACCAGGAAGCAGAGTTGCAGTCTTACACGCCTCTCTGCAGCTTCTCTCCTCCTGCTACCCCCCCAAAAACCCATCTCCATAGAGACTGTGTCAGCTTCCAAAAAGACAAAAAACAAACTAAAAACCAGCAACAAACAACTTAAACATAAACAATCACAAAGAAAGAACAATACAGTATCCACATCTGAACCAAAGAGTAAAACAGTGAAATGTGGATTATTAAATATTAGGTCTCTCTCCTCCAAGTCTCTGTTAGTACATGACTTAATAATTGATCAACAAATTGATTTACTCTGCCTTACAGAAACCTGGTTGCAGCAGGATGATTATGTTAGTTTAAATGAATCAGCACTCCCGAGTCATTCTAACTACCAGAAATCTCGAAGCACAGGCCGAGGGGGCGGTGTGGCAGCAATTTTTCACACCAGCCTATTAATTAATGAAAGACCCAGACAGACTTTTAATTCATTTGAAAGCCTGATGCTTAACATTGTCCACCCCAGCTGTGAAACTCAGAAACCAGTCTTACTTGTTATCATCTATCGTCCACCTGGGCCTTACACAGAGTTTCTGTCTGATTTCTCAGACTTTATATCTAATTTAGTTCTGAGCTCAGATAAAATAATTATTGTGGGTGATTTTAACATCCATGTAGATGCTAAAAATGACAGCCTCAACATGGCATTTAATCTGTTATTAGACTCAATTGGTTTCTCTCAAAATGTAAAAGAACCCACCCACCACTTTAATCACACTCTAGATCTTGTTTTAACATATGGCATCGAACCTGAACATTTAACAGTGTTTCCTGAAAACCCTCTCCTGTCTGATCATTTCCTGATAACATTTACTTTTACAATAATTGATTACACAGCGGTGAAGAGTAGACTTTATCAAAGTAGATGTCTTTCTGAAAGCACTGTAACTAAGTTTAAGAATATAATCCACCCACTGTTATCATCTCCAATGCCCTGTACCAACACAGAGCAGAGCAGCTATCTGAACGCTACCCCAACAGAGGTCGATCATCTTGTTAATAATTTCACCTCCTCACTACGTACGACTCTGGATACTGTAGCTCCTGTGAAAACTAAGGCCTCAAATCAGAAGTACCTGACTCCGTGGTATAATTCTGAAACACGTACCCTAAAGCAGATGACTCGTAATCTGGAGAGGAAATGGCGTGTCACAAATCTAGAGGATCATCATTTAGCCTGGAGAAATAGTTTGCTGCTTTATAAGAAAGCCCTCCGCAAAGCCAGAACATCTTACTATTCATCACTGATTGAAGAAAATAAGAACAACCCTAGGTTTCTCTTCAGCACTGTAGCCAGGCTGACAAAAAGTCAGTTCTTTTGAGCCAACCATCCCTTTAACGTTAACTAGTAATGACTTCATGAACTTCTTCACAAATAAAATTTTTATCATTAGAGAAAAAATTACCAATAATCATCCCACAGATGTAATATTATCTACAGCTACTCTTAGTACCATTGATGTTAAGTTAGACTCTTTTTCTCCAATTGATCTTTCTGAGTTAACTTCAATAATTACTTCCTCCAAACCATCAACGTGTCTTTTAGACCCCATTCCTACAAAACTGCTCAAAGAAGTCCTGCCATTAATTAATTCTTCAATCTTAAATATGATCAACCTATCTCTAATAATCGGCTATGTACCACAGGCCTTCAAGCTGGCTGTAGTTAAACCTTTACTCAAAAAGCCATCTCTAGACCCAGCAGTCTTAGCTAATTATAGGCCAATCTCCAACCTTCCTTTCATATCAAAAATCCTTGAAAGAGTAGTTGTCAAACAGCTAACAGATCATCTGCAGAGGAATGGTTTATTTGAAGAGTTTCAGTCAGGTTTCAGAGCTCAGCACAGCATAGAAACAGCTTTAGTGAAGGTTACAAATGATCTTCTTATGGCCTCTGACAGTGGACTCATCTCTGTGCTTGTCCTGCTAGACCTCAGTGCAGCGTTCGATACTGTTGATCATAATATCCTATTAGAGCGATTAGAACATGCTGTAGGTATTACAGGTACTGCACTGCAGTGGTTTGTATCATATCTATCTAATAGACTCCAATTCGTGCATGTAAATGGAGAGTCCTCTTCACACACTGAGGTTAATTATGGAGTTCCACAGGGTTCAGTGCTAGGACCAATTCTGTTTACATTATACATGCTTCCCTTAGGCAGCATCATTAGAAGACATAGCATACATTTTCACTGCTATGCAGATGACACCCAGCTCTATCTGTCCATGAAGCCAGATAACACACACCAATTAGTTAAACTGCAGGAATGTCTTAAAGACATAAAGACCTGGATGGCCGCTAACTTTCTGCTTCTTAATTCAGATCAAACTGAGGTTATTGTACTCGGCCCTGAAAATCTTAGAAATATGGTATCTAATCAGATTCTTACTCTGGATGGCATTGCCTTGGCCTCCAGTAACGCGGTGAGGAACCTTGGAGTCATTTTTGACCAGGACATGTCCTTCAACGCACATATTAAACAAATATGTAAGACTGCTTTCTTCCATTTGCGCAACATCTCTAAAATTAGAAATATCCTGTCTCAGAGTGACGCTGAAAAACTAGTTCATGCATTTATTACTTCCAGGCTGGACTACTGTAATTCATTATTATCAGGATGTCCAAAAAACTCACTGAAAAGCCTTCAGCTAATCCAAAATGCTGCAGCAAGAGTCCTGACAGGGACTAGAAAGAGAGAGCAGATTTCTCCTGTTTTGGCTTCCTGTTAAATCCAGAATTGAATTCAAAATCCTGCTCCTCACATACAAGGTCTTAAATAATCAGGCCCCATCTTATCTTAATGACCTTGTAGTACCATATCACCCTATTAGAGCGCTCCGCTCTCGCTCTGCAGGCCTACTTGTTGTTCCTAGAGTATTTAAAAGTAGAATGGGAGGGAGAGCCTTCAGTTTTCAGGCCCCTCTTCTGTGGAACCAGCTTCCGGTTTGGATTCGGGAGACAGACACTATCTCTACTTTTAAGATTAGGCTTAAAACTTTCCTTTTTTCTAAAGCATATAGTTAGGGCTGGACCAGGTGACCCTGAATCCTCCCTTTGTTATGCTGCAATAGACGTAGGCTGCCGGGGGATTCCCATGATGCATTGAGTTTTTCCTTTCCAGTCACCTTTCTCACTCACTATGTATTAATAGACCTCTCTGCATTGAATCATATCTGTTATTAACCTCTGTCTCTCTTCCACAGCATGTCTTTATCCTGTCTTCCTTCTCTCACCCCAACCGGTCGCAGCAGATGGCCGCCCCTCCCTGAGCCTGGTTCTGCCGGAGGTTTCTTCCTGTTAAAAGGGAGTTTTTCCTTCCCACTGTCGCCAAAGTGCTTGCTCATAGGGGGTCATATGATTGTTGGGTTTTTCTCTGTATCTATGAAGCGCCTTGAGGCGACTTTTGTTGTGATTTGGCGCTATATAAATAAAATTGAATTGAATTGAATTGAATTGAATGTTTGCAGGGAAATCAAACGCATTTCACACGCAGTACTCGAGCTGACTTACCTTTGTTTGAATGACGACTTGTACGCGCTGACTCCACAGATAAGGTACGAAAATATATCAGGCTACGTCTTCAGGGTTTCTACTCCACGGCCGTATTTCATACGGGTCCACATTTCCACTGCACGCTATTTTCTGCAAGTACCGCCGCTTCGCCTCTGGACGCAATCGGTCTCTATACAGTCCGTTCTCTTTTGAGCTGCTTTTAAGCATCTTGTAATCGTCGTTCCAACACAGTGTGTTTGTTTTGATTCGTAGACCTCGAAAATGGTGCCGCGCTCCCACAATGCATTGCAGCGTGACGTCAACTCCAAAGCCCTATAGAACATGTTCTTTTTCATTGTCAAAATTATCAGGAATAAAGAAGAAAACTGATTCAAAACCTGTGGAACCTGCCAAAAAACAAGTTTTACTGCAAAGGATTTCTAGATGTGAAGGTTTTGTGGCTTTTTTCAGTTTCTAAAACAAACTCATTTGTACAGAAGGATATGAGGATGTATATGTCCGGTGGTGGGTTTTTTCTTCTTGATTTAATGTATTCATTTATCTCTTCACTTAATCTTTCTTTATGTTTTTTTTTTTTTGATTTGGCATGAGCGATTTCCGGTCCTCACTCCAAGCCAGTTGGTGGCGGTAATGCACCACATGTTCTATCACAGCTGCGTCCGAGAGGACAGGAAACGTCTGTATGCGTCTGCAAACCAGGTAACTACACTCAGCTGAGCCTCTCTGCTAGTCGTTATTAGTTGGAGGGTTTTGCGTCACTTTCTCTCGGCTTGATAAAGGGCTGTATAGAAATCTCTGGTACGTAACACGTAACGTCATTTTTAGGGAGCGTCGCAGAGAAGTGAGGCTGTTTCTTTGTTTTTGTCGAGTTTTGATTGAAGACATGTTTCCAGTCCGTTTTTTACTCGTTTGTTTTTTCATTAATAACTTTACATTATCACAGAGAACAAGAAGGCGCTTTGTTTGTCACATTCACCTTATGTCTGTGAAGGTTCTCAGTCATCCAGGTCATCGTAGTCAAAGGAGCTTGCAAAGAAAAGCGTCTGGACTTCTTTAAGTTACTTGAAGACGTTTCACCTTCATCCGAGAAGCTTCTTCAGTTCTAAGGTCAAATGGTGGAGAGTCCCAGATATAAGCCTAGTGGGAGTGACCCCCCACAGAGGGACAAAAGGACCCCCTGATGATCCTCTAATCACCTGAGCCAAGGTGGGAAACTGGGTGTGGGCCCCAATCAGCCAGTTTCGGGTGAGTTCATTGTGAAACCTGGCCCCACCTTATCATGCGAATTCCTGAGGTCAGATGGCCCAGGATGTGAGTGGGCGTTAAGGCGTCTGGGAAGGATCTCAAAACTGGATTATAGATGGCAGAGAGTTGGTGTCGTAAACCCCGCCTCTGTTCAAAGATGGTCGCTCACAGTGGACATAGATGGCTTCTTTCACTCCTCTTTCAAACCATCTGTCCTCTCTGTCCAAAATGTGAACATTAGCATCCTCGAAAGAGTGTCCTTTATCCTTAAGATGCAGATGGACTGCTGAGTCTTGTCCTGTGGAGGTGGCTCTTCTATGTTGTGCCATGCGCTTGTGAAGTGGCAGCCACTTGGCAGCCACAGTGATAAATGGCTGAGATGGCTGCAGCTGTACGTGTGAGGTACCTACATGTTTCAAGATGAATTTGCAGAGATGTCATGTTTGGTGCTTACAGACATCACACTGCATTTTGTGATTTCGTAGCTATTGTGATATTTTGGAGCTTCCCATGATCACCGTGACAGTCATTCATTTTAACATAACCTTTCTATTCCTTTCAGGGATCCTCATTTTTTTGGTGAGGAAGATCAGCAGCTGTGTCGACAGGCAACAGGTAACGGCATGCTTTTCTGTTAGTACTGTAGACCTTGGTCTGGTGCTCTTTTTTAGTTTAACACAGTATTTTCATTTGCCGAAGTGTAAAAAGCTTGTTCCAGGAGAAACAAACTTTAGTGAGTTCTGCAAAATGATTCCCACCATTGCACACTCTGTCAGCCTCCAGTGTGCCCTTTTTTTGTCCTTTAACTGAAGAAAGTCGGTAGTCAGAACATATGAGATAAGTGAGATCCTCATTTTGCCTGCTTATTTCAAGATACAACATTTTCACAAACTGCTGTAGGATAACCTTGCTATTTGTCTTTTCCAACACTTCTACATTCATCCATATTTCCTTGTCTGCTTCTTTCCAGGTGAAAAGTACCTGAAATGGGTGAAAGATTTTGTTTCCAAAAACAAAAGCATGTGCGTTCACCTGAAGAAGCCAAGTGGTGCTGACCTGTGGATAGAAGAGCTTGAGAACACCAAATACAACGGGGATGATGATGAAGTTAACGCCTGGGGAAAATTCTACCTTCCCGAGATTGTAAAAATGCAGGTTATTGGTGTGGTAAAGGGCACCTCATGTCCATGTGACGAGCTTGTGCTGATGACGCGTGAGGACAAAAAGCTGTACGGCTATGACGGAGAGGAGCTGCATCTGGTGGCTTCCAGTTTCCTGGAACTATGTGACAAAACGATAGAGTATCCAGCATCCAAGCGCTACTACAATGGAGAGGCCTTCAAAGATATGGTGAGAAGTTAGACTGCTAAGAATAAGACTGGGGATGCCTAGTGTTAGAGATCAATCACCTGAGCTTTTCTTTGTATTGTTGTGTGTTCTGTTTACACTGAGGAGGACTGGAAAAAAGTTAAGATGAGTGATGTGGGGAGGAAACTGCAGGAAGAACATAAAAAGCTGGTAAATGAAACCCAGTCAGCGTTCGTCAGCCTAATATCATAGGTGGGTATTGGAGCTGAGTATCATCACTGATTTCTAGAACCTGTTCAATTCCAATTCACAAGGTCCCAATTAGATTCCATTTAATTCTTACTCAGAGAGTCAGAAACATTATAATTCTGATCATTTATCAGTACTGACACTTGTGAAACTTCATCAGAGGTGTGAGCATCACAGCAGATGCTTTTGTGTCAAAGTAACTGAGGATAAAACACAAAACCATGAAGCAGATTTTCCTGGCCTAGCTTTTTACAGTAGATAACCTTAAAAATATTATTCTGCAGTAGAACAAAAGCAGACGAGAACCACGACTCAACAAATGTACATTGGCTGATGCTGCTGAAGTGATTCAGAGGTTTTAATAAGAGGTTTTAATAGAGACACAGCAGAGCATTTTGCAGTTTCACTTCATTTGAAAAAAATAAATAAAATTTGGTATTGAACAGCAGAAATGAGGCTGTCTTGTCGGAAGTCATTAAAAAAAATGGCTGTAAACAACGGTAGACTGCTTCATAACAAGCAAGCGAATAATGCCAAAAACAGAGATTTGAGATGGGAAACGGTGTTCTTAAAGTACACTGAGAGAGGCAGAGAGCTGTGCTGTGTTGTTTTTCTGTGTGTGTTTTAATGGTGGTGGAAGCAAACCAGCAAAAGTAAGAGGGAATTCATGACAATGTTTATGTCAAGCGAAATGTGTCTTCTTTTGCTGCTGGTTTGGTTAGAGAGAGACAAAACGTGCAGCTTCAGGATCTGAGCAGCTTTCAGCACCAACGGCATCACAGCTCAGACTTGGATTCAGGATTAAGCCCTTTATGTTTGACTGTAGTGATTGTAGCTCTGTCCTTGTTATTAATCGCTTTAGTCAAACACAGCTATTGTTTGCTGGGATGTGTATATACTTGACAGTTTGTATCTCAGAGTTATCAAAGACACTGTGGATAATCATCAAGAGATTGTTGTCCTCTTAATAATGACCTATTTGATTGTTTGTTTTTTCTTCTTCTTACAGATTCTGGTATTTGGCCAAAAGAGAGCTTCACAATTCTTGGCTTCACCTGTGGTAGAAAAATTACTAAAGTTATGCAACACTCTCTAAAATTAAAGCTATGCAACGCTTTAACATGAATGGTGAAGGAGTGCATCTCTTTCACTGTCTCTTCCTGTCCTCTTCTCAGTCTTTGTTGTGGCACCTCTGCTATGTGTTATAGAAAGCACTTGGAATCATGTTCAATACAAAAACACCAAACTCGTGGGATTGCCCTAGCAAGCAGTTGGTAAAAACTAATTAAAACTGATATATATCAGCTTCACTTTCTAGCTGCAAAAGCACGTTTCTGCAAAAGCATGCAGTTTCCTGTCAGCACTTTTTGGCACAGAGTGTACTCAGAGTTAGGCCTTTCTTATATAAAGCAATATAATCAGCATATAAACATTTAAGATGATAAATTTAAAGCTCAACAGTAACTGCTATAAATATTATAACTACACATGTAGTGCTTTTGCTTAAGTAAATTATAGTTGGGATCATAATAAGAAAACATGTGTTTTTATTTTCTGTGTACCCTGGGTACAGACCAGTATAAATATGGGATTCTTCCCAATAAATGCTGTCTGATAATGCTTCATATTGCATTAAACACTAGATATGTAAGCAAACAAACAAAAACCCATAGAAGCCAGTTTTAATTATTAAATGTGACAATTACATGGAGATGGAAAGTAAACATGCTTATACACGTCTCTGTGATTACAGAAAATCCACACAGATGCTGTCAGAGCAGAGAATCTTTGATTTATCAGAATGATGAATGCAAATGATTTCATGAAATCTCACTCTTGTTCTGGGTTGTAAAATTCACCTGTCCAGTTAAACCGAATCCTTTGCAACACGGTTCTAAGAACCCTACCAACCTCATCCTCAGCTCTCTGCCTGTTATCCTTTTCAGCTGAGTATTCATCCACATGTGTTTCAACTTCTCTCTCATTTTCAAGCAAATTGCTCAGGCTCTCAGCTTCAGCACAGTTACCATATGGCCACTCTCTGAGGTCTTCTGTGTTCAAGCCAGAAGATCTTACATGATCTGCAAGGCTTCATTCTGGCACCATCACGGAGACAAAAAGCCTCACACCTGATATTTCCAGGTACTTCAATTGTTCCATCAAAGTAATCTTTCTGGACTGTGTTTGGATAATAGGTCATCACCGCACCAGATACATATTTATGCCATTTGCTAAGACAGGAGGCAGCAATCATAATTTTCCCAGCGTTAGGACCTTTGGTGGACATGGAGACTCCGCAGTACCTTTCTGATTTGTTGGTTTGGGATTTTTGAGAAATGCAGATGGTGGACGAGACGAAAGCTGTTTTTTTATTATTCTCTTCTAAGTCCAAGTCTGTGAGGAGATCTTGCAGACTCTGCTTTATTTGCTCTTCATTCTCTGAGTTATTTTGCAGGACGATCTGAAAACAGTTACAGATCTGGTCAAAGTGTTGCACCTGATTATATAGTTGTTTTTCATAGAAAGTTGATCAACATGTTTGTTTCGCTGCTTGACTTATTTAACTATGCAGGACCATTGGATGCTTTTGGTTTAGACATTTTAAGATAGGGGGTGAAACAAGTCACAAAAATCTATTTAATTTTAAATCAATAAGCAAAAATCCATCTTTGTTCTCACTAATTTATAATTAAATTTGCTAATTGACCTTTTTTTTTTTTCTATTTTGCTATGCTGGGCTGTCAAAACACGCTGAATTTAGAGTCTTTGAGCTTAACAGATCCAGCAGCTACACAGTGACAGCATCATATACGCCTTGAAGACTGTAAGCATCTCCAATAATGAGTCTGTTAGACATTATTTAGAACTAACAAATTCTGAAGCAAGTCTCCAGCTCTCCTGCAGTCTCTGTGTTTGGTGGAGAAGTATAGCTAGAAGCATATGTTGAAGTATAAGGTACAGTATGGATTTTCTTTGGATTTCTCAGTAAAAAAGCACTTTGCATTATACTTTCCTAAAAACTGGAAGTTTGTCAGATTGACTGAAAATGTGAGAAGAGTTATCTTACCATGTCGAGCACACAGGAGAAGGGACTTCGCCTGGGAAGCTGAGTCGAATACAACTTAAAAGGCCTGGGATATCTTCTCATTAAAGAACCCAAAACAAAAGGATTAGGGAAGATTTCTTCTGGAGAAAAGGGGATGTTATTGATTTTGCCCAGAAACAACATGCTGTGAAGGATCTGTTGAGTGAAAACATATTTGCTTATTGTTAGTAGTGATAAACAGGACTGTCTTAAAAGTGTCAAAGGTAACACACCTCATCCACCAAGTGTTGACTTCCCGGAGTCATGTAAGAGCCCCGAACCATCCTCTTGGTAATCTTGTAGGCATTAGTTTTGAACCTCCTTTGAGAAATTGTTGTCTTCTAAAATGATAATGATCGAGCAGTTAGGGATTTAAAGACACAGGAGATCTGATAACTTTGGCTACAGCAGAGTCTGCAGACATACCTATTTTGCTCTTGGTCGGCCTATTTTAAACATGAGAGAAAACATAGTTAGTGAAATGTTGATAACATACAATGACTATCATTGGTGGCTGAAAAGATGCCAGGTAACAAGTGAAAAGCTGCTACTTACCATCGCCACAGTCTAAGAATGAAACAGGAAACACTGAGCGAGTTGCCTCCATCTTAAAGCTGTTGATCATGTGATTTAAAGGAAAGCCACACCCAGCTCTTTCCTGGAATTTTACTCGACTGTAGAAAACTGCTCCATTTGCCCCGCCCACCCATGATCTTTAATATCTACCAAAAACAACCTTTTGGTTGTCAGTAACCAGTCGATCGTTTTCGCGATTAAAAAGTGGCTTTTTGCGGCGGCGTTCCCACCGCGAGCAGAACTCCGGCTCAAAAACCGCTGTTTTTGAACACTTTTATTTACTTAAGCACTTTAATGGGCTTACTTTGAAACAAAGTGCGATTGAATGATTATTGTTATGTGTTGCCTTGAATTCGGCTATGCTGTCTGTTAGACAGCTGTTTTCCTTTATTGTTGTTTTTGTATTGTTTGTAGCGAACGCTACTGGAATGTATAGATTAAGCTACGTAGCCAAGATAATTAATAATTTAACTGTTGTACATTGGTTGATGATGATTTGCATTGTTACATAGGCTTGCAGAAAAATATATTTGTTTACCGGTAAACTGAATCGAACTTGATGTGCTAATGGACGTTTTTCTGACCTACAGGTCAGGTTTTGTTCCCTCCCTTTGAATTAATCTTCTTCATATTGAAGTGGCGAGCCGGTAGGACCATTCTTTGTTTCCCCTCTTTCCCCCACTTAGCCGTCTTTGGATTACGGACATATTTCCCCATTTGTATGAAGCTGGACTCTAAGGAGGAATACCTTAAAAGTGAACTTTAAAAAGAAGAGGACCAAAAAGGACTTTTGCACAGAAAGATCACAGCATTGATTTATTATTTAATTGTGGGCATTTATGTTGTGTGTTGTATTAATTATTTTGTTCCATTTCCCCTTTCCTCCATTTATTCAATATATTTTTGGTACAAGATATTGCAGTCTTTGGTCTCATCATTCACACCATCTAGGCTCCATAAAGAACTATTTCTTCTGCGCGTCAGTCAGTAAACTCATCCATTGAAATAAACTAGTCCTTAAATAACTTTGAGTTACACAGTGGCAAATGTAATAGAGAAAGACACAGGGCCACCTGAAATCTGTCGTCCTATCTGATTCAAAACCAACATGTAGGAGAATCTGGAATCTTTGATTTTGAGTTAAAAATAAAATATGGGTAAAATGCAGAAATGTTTTTACTAACATGTACTAACAGAGACTTGGAGGAGAGAGACCTAATGTTTAATAATCCACATTTCACTGTTTTACTCTTTGGTTCAGATGTGGATACTGTATTGTTCTTTCTTTGTGATTGTTTATGTTTAAGTTGTTTGTTGCTGGTTTTTAGTTTGTTTTTTGTCTGTTTGGAAGCTGACACAGTCTCTATGGAGATGGGTTTTTGGGGGGTAGCAGGAGGAGAGAAGCTGCAGAGAGGCGTGTAAGACTGCAACTCTGCTTCCTGGTCCCAACTCTGGATAGTCATATTTTGGGGGGTTTAATAAACTACTACTGCATGATGTAAAGCTGAAGTATGACACAGCTTTATGAACCTCCTGTTATCCTGGTAGACGAGTACAGCAATAAATCTTTTACTTGAACATCTTCTGGCTCCAATAAGCTTTGAAATGTGACCATGAAGTCAGAGACACACTGACTGAAACCCACAGCTGTGACTGTGGATCACATCCACACACAGTGTAGCTGCTGTCTCTGTGTGAGGTCTGTGTATATATGTACATATTTATGCTTATATTCATATTCTCTTATTCCCCTTTATTTGATATCCTAATTCTGTGCTGTGTAAAGATTTGTCGGTGTTCTGCTGCTACGAACTGGATTTCCTGGAGGATAAACATGAGGGATTCATAAAGTTCTATCTCTCTGTTAAAATCCCCCAAAATAAATGAAATGTGAATTTCAGGCAGACGTGTTTTTAAAAGAGTCTCTTTAATGGAAAAATGTGTTTTTAAAACCAGCCAATAGGAGCGTCTGTGGATATCAGCTGAGGCTGAACTCAGGAACACCATCATATATAAATACACAGAATTAAATCACTGGATAAAAGACGTCATTAAATAAGGATCAAATCAACATGTCAGAGGTCAAAGGTCAGTCAGAAGAGGTGTGGTTAAACACTGGCAGTGCAGTGACCTAATGCAGTTTGGTTACCGCCACGGGAAAAGCCCCGCCCCCTCTGAGCCTCCGCTGTGTCCTCAGCACATCCAGGAGCAGCAGGTCAGAGGGGGCGGGGCCATGTCAGGACTTATTTTAAGTAAAATTTAAAGTGGAGCGACGGCAGGAGTCACACAGCAGTAACCAGCTCTGTCTGCCAGGGTCAAAGGTCAAACAAGTCCTGCAGCTGACCCACACACAGACTTACACTGATCCACAGAGAGTGATGAATCCACACATCACTCGGCTGGAGGAAGCTGGGTTTTGTTAGATTATAATATTATTTTATGCCATGTTATACCCCTAAATCTTAAACTTGAAAGCCAGGTCAGAGCTGTTGTAAGATCTAGCTTTTTTCATTTGAGGGAATTAGCCAAAATAAAGCCTATCTTATCGAAACAGCATTTTCAGACAGTAATCCATGCCTTTGTTACTTCTAGGCTGGATTATTGTAACGCACTTTATTTTGGGGTTAGTGATGCGTGCAAAATGCTGCAGCACGTCTTTTAACTGGAACAAAAAAGTTTGAGCACATTACCCCTATTTTAATTTCACTCCACTGGCTACCTGTACATTTTAGGATTGTTTTTAAAATTCTCTTATTTGCTTTTAAATCTCTTAATGGCCTGGCCCCCCCCTACCTCTCGGAGCTACTACAACCATATACACCTGCCCGTTCCCTTAGGTCCGCCAATCAGCAACTCCTTAAGGTACCGAAAACTAAGTATAAACTTAAAGGTGATCGTGCTTTTGCTGTAGCTGCTCCAAAGTTGTGGAATGATCTGCCCTTGCATGTTAGGCAGGCCTCTTCTCTCTCTGAATTTAAAAGTCTTCTTAAAACATATTTATTCGCTGAAGCCTTTGGCATTGATTAGAGGGGTTGACTCAATTTGTTTTAACATGTTTCAATTTATTGTATCTATTTATTTTATTGTATCTCATTTTAATTTTCTTTACGTATGCTATTAACATGTACAGCACTTTGTGAAACTCTGGTTTTATGTTAAAGTGCTTTAGAAATAAAGTTGGTATGGTAATTAAAGATTGTGAATTATTATGTAGTTTTAGTTTGCATTATTCTCCTGAATTAGAAGAAGCTGATAACTATTGCATTAGTTAAACTGATGTGCATTATATTAAACTGCTGATTTATTGTGAATGAATGATATTGTTTTATGATGCATTATACTGCTGAGTTATAAGAAATACTGTTTGCAGAAAGTCATCGCCTTATTTGTCTGATTAGAAGAGAACATGCTGGAGTTTTCTGCCCCATCTCAGCAGGAGCAGATAAACAGGGAGCCAAGGTCGTAGCTTAGGCGCTGTGTGAGAGAAAGCATGTGAATGTTTAGGCTTTTATGATAAGGTGGAGGCACCAGAGGCTATAAGAGTTTGAGCAATGCTCCACCATTTTGAGATCAGAGGCTGTCTGCATCAGTGTCCATCTCCCACGTGTGTGATCATTAAAATCATCGTTTGACTCAACCCGACCGGACCAGTGTTGTTATTGTGGTTTTTCTCTTGTCTCCATCCCCAATATTTTGAACTCGTAACATTTTCCACACCGTCCAATCAGAAACTAGTGTTGATGCTGAGACCCGTCTCTGTAACAGGAAGTCCATGAACAGGCAGACCCTCTGCAGCAGGCTGACCTGTGACCTCTGAGACAGAGGGAGGAGTTTGTGTCAGCAGGGGGCGCTGCAGCATCGCCTGAGAGCTTTAAGAACAACAACAATAAACAGGAAGTGAAAGTCACACTTCTGTTGGTGTGCGTTATCAGCAGACCCCACCCTCTGCAGGAAGCTGAGATAAGAAGCAGCCAATCACAGAGCAGAGAGCATGTGACTTCCTGTTCCTGCTGTTACTGTGACAACAGCTCCTGGGACAGAGAGCAGCTTTCTAAAGAGGAAAGATGTTGCTGTCATGTGACCCGCCTGATGTACCGATTTAAGACTGTAAGAACAATAATAACAACATGTTTTAGTCAGGTGATCCATGCAGAGCAGATCCATGTGACCAAACACAGCTGGATCACATGTTTCCTCTCCTGGAAACAGAAAGCCTTCATGTATAAAGGCTCATGTACCCACTGAGCCCTGCTCTCAGATCTGTGAGGCTTTAACAAACAACAGTTTAAAGTCATGTTTAGCATCTTCTGTCAGTGTGGAAGGTCACACACTTTCCTGAGTGTTGAACCCTGAACTACTAGCTGTTCATGTCAGCCTGGACATAAATACAGACCTGCCTGCTGTCATAGACCCCAGCACTCACATGTTACTTATAAGTGACTCATATGTATGCATGTATATATTGTGTATATTGTGCTATTTCTTACTTAGTGTGTTGTGTCTTTGTTCCTGTTTGTGCTGCAGCACTGTAACCTAAATAATTTCCCCTGGGATCAAAAAAGTATTCTGATTGTGATTAAATGAAAGCAGTCAGAGCAGAGGACGGTGATGTAAGGAATGGGATTTTAATCAGCCAGTCTCCTTTAACTCTCAGCATCACAAAGTAATGTGGTAACATCTGGACTGATGTGTTTACTGTCAGCTAGTTTAAATGCTGTAGGCTGCAGCCGTTGCTCTAACACTATAACTGTAACAGGGCTCAGTGCTGCTTCTAACAGTCTGAGCTGCTTCAGGCTTTATTTGTGAGGAGCACAGCAGCTTACAAACACGTGGCTGGGCCTGGACCCAAAGGAGTGTTTGTTAAAGCCTGCAGTGAATCCAGCAGCAGAATGATGGAAATGCAACACAGCAATGATGAAGAGGAGCAGCATTAAAGCCAAAGTCCAGTTCATACAGTTAGGTCCATAAATCAAATAAGGGAAAATAAAATGTTGTTGGATGCACCTGTCTGCAGCCTTAATGCTCTCTGGTCGCTATGGTAACGCGTAAACATTTCTTTCAAAATAAGACACACGACTACAACACGGGAAAAGACCCAGGGAAACGAAGTTAACGATAAAAACCCTGAAAACCATTGTTGGATTTATATTTTATCATTGTCATTGTTATTGGGGAATATCTAACCATATATGCTCAGAGGTGTAGAACCAATTGTGTAATGATAGTAGTCTTTAAAGACTTTGTGTGACTCCAGAGTGTTCTGGCATTCACACCCACGTCCTGGGATCATGGGAGAGGTGCTACCTTCTTATTGTTTTGTGGTAGGATGTCTGTTTTAGTCTAAGTGCCTTTTGTTTAGATGAACTGCTGGACTTCCAGACCAGCAGGTTTAGGGAAGTCGTTTATGGGGTCACACTCTGACTCCACACACACACACACACACACACACACACACACACACACACACACACACACACACCTACATAACATACAGACTGGTACCTTTGTTCACGTGTATGTTAATGAACCTATGTATGTTCATGTAACCTCAATAAAAGAGCAGTGTTACGAGGGAACGGACGAGAGCGACTGTGGTCAAGCGAAGGAACGGCGTTGGTCCAGTTCTCTCCCGTGCACGAGAAACATAAAGAACTACTCGTGTCTTGGGTGAACCCATTGTGAGATCTAGCCCCACGCTATCATGTGATTTCCTGTGATCAAATGTCCCAGGATGTGAGTGGGCGTTAAGACGTCCATGTCCCTCTTCAAGCAACTTAAAGAAGTCCAGACGCTTTTCTTTCCAAGCTCCTTCAACAACATCATTCATAGAACAGCTTCCAGCTTCTTTTGCTCGGCTACAGTTTGGATGGATTTGCATTTAAAGATGCAACAAGAAAAAATGGTTAGGGTCAGGAGGTCAAAGGTCAGAGCTCCTGTGGGTCTGAGGGCGGCCTCATGCTGGAGAAGGATGAAGGAGTCTGACCTGAGCCAGTGTTTGACATGAACACATCAGCACTGCTGTCAGTGAGCCTAACGACAGCCGTTAGCATCATTTCAGTGTTTCAGTCATAAAAACACTTCCTGTCTCTGTGGTGGTTACAGTGACATCATGCAGTTTGTGCTTTGACCTCCAGAGGGCGACAAATCAGCACAGACAGAGAGCTCCATTCAAACTTTGCTGCCATCAGGAATAATTCTTCAAATATAATCATCAGTGTTTGAGCAGTTATGATATCAGGGACAATCTAGACATGTGTGACAATACTGAACATGTCACATGACACACCTCAAACATCATGTGATCCACTCTCAGTCTGCACTTTCATTCATGACTTCAACAGGTTGAAATGAGCTTTGAAGAAACATTCAGTGAAATAAATCTTTCATGGATTCATGTGAGCAGCAGATGAACTTTGTACCAACAACATCTTCAATAACAGAGTCTGAATGAAGCTCAGGTGTTGATGCTGCTCACTGATTGGACGCTTGGTTTCAGCTCTGCTCTCAGTCTTTACTGCACAGGTGAAGGTAGAAAGTGTGACTGGATCTATAGACTGGAAACAGAGAAACATGCTGAACATTTGAAGCTTTGCAGCAGAAATGTTCATGTTACAAATACAGCAGAGCTGATCTGGGATCAGTGTGTTCACACCTGCAGCTACAACAAGGTTTCATGTCTCCACACGTCAGCATGTGAACTTTACTCTGACTCAGTCTGAGCAGTCAGACGGCATATTTTTAAAGTTAACACATCAGCACACACAGAGCTGAGCCCCTCCCACCTGTGCTGAGTTTCAGGTGGAGTCCCGCCTCCTTCCAGGAAGCAGCTCACCTGTGTGTCCGTGTTTAGTGTCCAGGTGTGGAGTGGAGCTTGTTGTTGGTGTGTGAAGAAACTGTAAGTTTGCTTTGTTTCCTCCTTTAACAGTTTGTCTTTAGGAACTTTACTGTTTGTTCAGCTCGTGTTTGATTTCTTCACACAACAAACTGTGTGTGTTTGTATTTCCGGTCTCTCCATTAAAGTCAGTGTGTAACGTTTTCCAACAAGGCCGAGTGTCTCCGCCATTTTCTGGCCTTGTGTGATCAGAGTCCGGGAATCAGACTAAACACACTGAATGTGGCCTGAGCTCAACCGGAGAGCCGCTGAGCTCCAGATGTTTTTATTTACACGCACAGCAGGAGACAGAGAGCGCACTTTGTAAATGAATACTTCGTATAGATGTGTGTTAGATTCAGGTTCAACATGTCGGTCTTAAAAATACTGCGTCACAAACTGTTGGCTCCTCTCCAACAGGAAGAAGTGTTACAAAACACACGAAACTGAAACTCAACTTAGAACTACAGCTAGATCTGAAAAAAGTTAAAGTAGAAATAAAAACACAAACTAAAACTAAATTATTGAGAATGATCAATGAAATGATTTTGGAAAACTGATTAACATTTTACAGGAAATGGCGTGTTAGTGTTGTTAGTTTGGCTAAAAAAAAAGACTGAGTCACTGCTTTCAAAAAGTTCCGTTTTTATCATAAAATCTACATTAATCTACGTCAGTCCAGCCTCTGACCCCGTAAATATATAATAAATAAAAAATCAAATATAAACTGAAACAAGCAAACTCACCGTGGAAACTAACTGAAACTAAACAGAATTAAAAACACAAAGTGAAAAAGAAATGCAAATAAAAACTAATTAAAAATGACAAAACTACAACAACCTTGCTGTCTGTGGATATGTTTTGGGTGGAGGTTTCAGCCACCACAGATGTCTTCCTTCATTTGTCTGTAAGTCAGTGTAAGTCATTTAAAGATGGTTGCATATCTGCCACAGTGTTAATTTAAAGTTCTCACCCTTCGTGTTCAGAGGCAGCAGGTGGAGGGACAGCAGAGGACTTTTTAAAACAAATTTGATTCAGCAGGTCGGCCTCTGTTAAAAATATCACGAACTGTCCGCTCAGACTGTTCACACTGAAACAAAGATGGAGGATAAAACATGTTTTACATTTCTCAGACTGAACAAAAGTTACTGTATTAAGTTTAAAACACTGTTAATAAATCGGAACATTTAAAGATGCTTCAGTCACGGTTTTTATATTAATAGTAAGTCAGATGTTGAGCTTTGACATGTAAAAAGTTTTTCTTTTTTCCTGGTGAGGAAAAAAGTTTGAAAGAAATCAGTTTTAAGTTTTATATACATATTTGATTTGTACGGGACTCATATTTTAATACTAAAGTAAACCTTTTGTCTTCTGTCTGTACAAAATACCAGATATTAAAGTGCAGATGTTACAGATGTTTATATATTTTATTATGAAACGGAACAAATGAACAGTTTAGCACAAACAAACGTTAACATGTAGATATTGTACTAAACTGCAGTGAATATGAACTCAAACTTTGACTTTTAGAAGATTAAACTTTATAGTGACGTGTAGGAGAGGAACAGATGAACACGAACTTTGACATTTGAATACAAACGAGTGATTCTGAGGATTTTTTTTTCTCACCTCATCATCTTATAATATATTTGCTTATTCTTCATAAACAGTAAAAAAAAATCAGATCAGTGGATCTATTTTACCGTTTTAATGGCAGAATGGACAGAAGTTTTATATCTGTGTTTATTTTTGAGGGGATCACTGTATATCAGAACTGTTATAGTTTAATATTATTTCTGTACAACTGCTTCAGCAAAAAAGCTTAAAGTTTGAAACCAGGAGTTTCCATAGTGAGTTAAAAATATTTGCACAGCAGCTCCGAGAACTTTTATCAATATTTCTTTGAATCCTCTAAATTTCATTCATAGGTGTTGGACTGTTCATGATTTATTTAAACTCATAAGTGGGTGCAGCAGCTGAGCTTTGACCTGTGAGCTGCAGCTTAAGCTTCTTTTATGGTTCAGTGTTTAATGTGTAAACTGTTTATCACTGCAGAGACGCCTACAGGCTATCTACTGTTCAAAAGTGAATTGTTATACACAGTGTGGCAGCTGACCTTTGACCTGTGAGCTTCAGCCTCTTTGCTGAGTGTTTAATGCTCATCTATTGAAGCCTGCAGACACACCCACATATCATCTGATTCGTTCTCAGGGTTGTTTTCTGTGTGTTGGAGTTGGAACAGAAACCTGCTCCAAGATAATGATTGATCAAATTAATATCACATAAGGTGCAGCAGCTGACCTTTGACCTGTGAGCTTCAGCCTCTTTGCTGGTGTGAAGTGTTTAATGTGACGCAGTCTGCAGACACAGACGACTGCTGACGGAGAAGAAGCAGAGGATTTTCTCTGTTTCTACACAGACCTGGTCCAGACAGCAGAGAGCTGCAGAGTGAAGACGTTCATTGGAAGAAGCTGAGTAAGTTCAACGTCCTCTTTGAATCCTGGATCAGGAAGTGAATATTTGGTGTTTAAATAAGGTTTCTGTCTTTGACTCAGTCTGCTGTCACTTTTTAGAGAGAAAAGGAGATTTTAGATTAACTGGTGTTCCTGCTGCTCCAGCATTAAAGGACAGTATAGGTGACCGCGCTGATGCCTGTTTATAATTTCACCAAAGCTAATAAACTGTTGGCTAAATTTTCTTGTTTTTAGATGTAAACAGAGGTGAGAGGAGGAGATAATAAGGATTAAATATTATGCTGAATAACTAAATTCTGCTAGTCTGTGACGTAACTCCCAGCAGCATCGCCTCATTTCTTTGACCTTTAACATGAGTTAGCTTAGCTAGCAGAGCAGCTATCTCTGCTGTCTGTCATGTGACCGAGTCAAGTGTGTGTAGTAGACTTGTTAGCATAGCTAGCAGGCTGAAAGAAGCTAGCAAACTGTGTGAACACTTTGTAAGAGGTGAGCAGTGAAGGATAAGGAGCTCCTCCAAATGCTGATAATGCACTTAACCTGAATTTACTGCTTGTTACATTATATGTGATGTTCAGTCAAAAACAATTACTTAAATTAACATTATTATTAGTAGTAGTATTAGTATTAGTATTTGTTTATTATTCATGACATGGCTCCCTACTGTAGTGGTTTGAACAACTGATCTGTGGTTATTGTGTCCCTGCAAATTCAACAATGCGCCTCAATGCAAAGCATCAAACAAATATTTTTATTATCAAGTCCTACTGGATGAATCACCGTAGCTCTGACAGTGAAGCACACTCATTTTTATTGGTAGTCACCTTGTAAGCAATGTTCCCTCTAAGCTGCGCACTGTTGGCACGGTCTCTGCGCAGAGAAAATCTGTATTGAGCACACAAAAAGAATTCTAACCTGAATTGAAATTAAAGTAAATATGTGCCGGTGTTTTAGCAAAGCGGCTGATGTGGAGTGAAGCCACGTTAATGACAACGTGTACAACCATTGGAGATGTGAGCAGGACAGACGGAACAACTGACAGGAAAAGTGTGGACTTTATACCAGTTTTTAAATTGTGTTGATCGACCACGTAAAACCAGAGTTATGATAAAAATATCTGCAATGTTTGGTTTTCTTCCTGAATACTGTCGTTGTTTATATTTACTGCAGGAAGAAACGGTAAAAACTGCGTTTTATAAGGAAAACGCTCGAAAGCCTGTGAGCAAAAACAATACCAACCCCCAGCCTTTCCTATTGGTCGAAAAATGTACCATGTCGACCAATCAAAACATGGCATTTAGTTGTTAAGAAACGGAGTGACGGCGGTGTTTTGAGATGTGAGAGATTTGAGACGTTTAGAGCAAATCTTGTGTAGTTAGTGTGTAGTTAGTGTGTAGTTAGTGTGTAGTTAGTATGTAGTGTAGTCAATAGTTTTGTTGTGTGTGTCAGAACAATGAGGCGACTGCTGAGTGTTACAGGTGTTACAGCAGTGACACATCTGCTGCTGTCAGGCCTGCAGGTATCAGGCTGTTGTTCTCCTTCATCTCATAGTGGACAGAAATTATTTTTTGGAGCGGCACAAATAATTTGTGTGGCATCAGATTTGATGCAGAACAGCTGATTGTTCTGTAAATAGTTTGAAATGTTTATTTTAAAAAAAACACCTTGGCTGTAGTTTTTTGCAGTAAACAGCTGCAAAAAACTCTGTTTGCAAAACTCAGTTACTTTTTTGAAGAAGTAACTATATAATTAACTGCCCAACATTGGTCATTATTTACTGTATGTTGCAGACAGAGTTACAGACTCTCTCCCAGACCACAGACTCATAATACAAGTCAGAGCTTTATTTAAAGAAAGTTGTGTTTTCAAAATTGAAGTTCAAGTTATTTTTCCTTCCAATAGTGTTAACATGCTACAGGTCATGAACAAGATTTTCTTTTTTAACTTTCATTGTAAGTGGGCTAAAGCAGTTAATTAAAAGTAGTTTAACAGAAATGTAAACGCTGTAAATTGATTATTTTAATAAACATGTAACTTGGATGGATTCGACGCTGGCGTGACCACAGTGCACACGTCTAATGTCGCTCACAGTGGATCGCTCAGGGAGGTTGTGTGTTCGCTCAGACAAGTGAAACATTAGAGGGAACATTGCTTGTAAGTGCAAGCTTTAAACTCTCATGGATGAGTAAAACTCATTAGAAACACTGGCGAGCAGTGAGTGAATAACAGGTCTGACAGCAGCAGCAGGGACGGTGCTGTCATAGTTTAATGTGGAGTCTGTTTGAACTCAAACACTGAAGAGCAAAGAAAAGAACTTTAATGGTTCTGGGTCCCTTTGACCAAGTACTTTGCATTTTTTGTATTATGGTTTATGGTTCTGGTTCATTTACAGTCTTATTTATGCTGCTTTGAGTTTCTTATACTTCCTGTTTAGTTCCTTGATCATTAGATTCCCTCTGTGTCTCTGTGTGCCTCTGTGTGTCTCTGTGTGTGTTTGTGTGTGTTTGTGTGTGTTTGTGTGAGGCCTGATGCTCCATTCTATATTTCCTCAGCCTGTCATGTCTCTCTTGTCTCCTCTTTCCCTCGCTCACTCTCGTCTGCCTTTCCTCCACTCCTCTGTCAAGCTCACGTGTCAGTGTTGTGTTCCTTTGTTTGCTGTTTTATTGTGAAAGTCTTGCATTCTTTGTTCAGTGTGTTTCATTTTTCCTGTGAAGGTTCTCAGTCATCCAGGTCATCATAGTTTAAGGAGCTTGGAAAGAAAAGCATCTGGACTTCTATAAGTTGCTTGAAGATGTTTCGCCGTTATATTTGGGTCCTACCCTGTTTGCATTATGCAGCTAGTTCAAGACCAACATTTTTCTAGTTTCCCAAACAGTGAATCAGTGTGTGTCAGTGAATGCATCGTGTGTGCTTCAGGCTCCATCTAGTGGACTGATAGCACATGAGCACATAGTGGGCACATCTGCTATATTGAGATAATCCATCCCACCTCACAGGTGTGCCACATCAGGATGCTGATCTGACATCATGAGTAGTGCACAGGTGTACCTCAGACTGCCCACAACAAAAGGCCACCCTGGAATGTGCAGTTTTGTCTCACAGCAAAATGCCACAGATGCCACAAGCAATGAGGGAGCGTGCAATTGGCATGCTGACAGCAGGAATGTCAACCAGATCTGTCGCCCGTGCATTGAATGTTCATTTCTCAACCATAAGCCGTCTCCACAGGCGTTTCAGAGAATATGGCAGCACATCCAACCGGCCCCACAACCGCAGACCTCGTGTAACCACACCAGCCCAGGACCTCCACATCCAGCAGGTTCACCTCCAAGATCGTCTGAGACCAGCCACCCAGACAGCTGCTGGAACAATTGGTTTGCACAACCAAACAATTTCTGCACAAACTGTCAGAAACCGTCTCAGGGACGTTCAACTGCATGCCCGTCGTCCTCATCGGGGTCTTGACCTGACTCCAGCTCGTCGCCGTAACAGACTTGTGTGGGCAAATGCTCACATTCGATGGCGTCTGGCACGTTGGAGAGGTGTGCGCTTCACGGATGAATCATGGTTCACATTGTTCAGGGCAGATGGCAGCTGAGAATGTCCCAGTTCTTGCATGGCCAGCATACTCACCGGACATGTCACCCATTGAGCATGTTCGGGATGTGCTTGACCGGCGTATACGACAGCGTGTACCAGTTCCCACGAATATCCAACATCCTCGCACAGCCATTGAAGTGGAGTGGACCAACATTCCACAGGCCACAATTGACAATCTGATAGACTCCATGCGACGATGTGTTGCACTGCATGAGGCAAATGGTGGTCACACCAGATACTGACCGGTTCTGGGTCCCCAGACCCCCAATAGCGCAAAAAACTGCACATTCCAGGGTGGCCTTTTGTTGTGGGCAGTCTGAGGTACACCTGTGCACTACTCATGATGTCAGATCAGCATCCTGATGTGGCACACCTGTGAGGTGGGATGGATTATCTCAATATAGCAGATGTGCCCACTACCACACATTTGGACTGATTTGTGACCACTGTTTGGGAGGGATGGTTATATTGTGTATCTGGAATGAATTTTAGGTCTCTACGTCCATCCCATGGGGAATGGGAGCAGTAACAAAGGTGTTGCGTTTATATTTTTGTTCAGTGTATTTATGCTTATATTCATATTCTCTTATTCTCCTTTATTTGATATCCTAATTCTGTGCTGTGTAAAAATTTGTCGGTGTTCTGCTGCTACAAACTGGATTCCCTGGAGGATAAACATGAGGGATTCATAAAGTTCTATCTCTCTGTTAAAATCCCCCAAAATAAATGAAATGTGAATTTCAGGCAGACGTGTTTTTAAAAGAGTCACTTTAGAATAGAATAGAATAGAATTCAACTTTATTGTCATTGCACATGCACAGGTACAGGGCAACGAAATGCAGTTTGCATCCATCCAGAAGTGCTTTAGTGATATAGATATATTACAATATATATTAGCAATAGTATAGATATGTGAGTATATTACAGAAATGGGTCTATTATGGTATGTTATAATGTACACGGTATGAAGTATGTTGTGAATATTCTATAACTAAGTATGTACAGGCTGTAGTGAGTACAAGCTATGTACAGGATATGAACAGGATATAAATATGAAAAACTATACAGAATATGAAATAAATAACTTTACAGAAATCTGAGATATACAGCTATACAGAAATGGGAACTATGCAAGTTGTAAACAGTTGTAGGATTAAAAATTATCGAATGTACAGAATGATTATTTACACAGAGCTATACAGCAGTGCAGTTAAGATAAGTGAGGGTGTAGATAGTTTCTACAGAGGCTATATAAAGTGCTAGTGGTTGTGAGTGGTGGTTCAGTCCATGTTATTATTGTGTGTTTGAGGGTACAGTTGTCCATTGTGGGGGTGTGTATGTTCAGTCCATGAGTTTAACGTGGGTCAGATGTCAGGAGGCAGAGTTCAGGAGTCTGACAGCTGTGGGGAAGAAGCTGTTCCGGTACCTGGTGGTCTTAGTCCGGAGGCTCCTGTGGCGCCTCCCAGAGGGCAGGAGGGTGAAGAGTCCATGTGATGGGTGACTGGGGTCTTTGATGATTTTCGCAGCCCTTTTCAGACACCGCTTCCTGTAGATGTCTTTCATGGCAGGAAGTGGTGCTCCGGCGATGCGCTGGGCAGTTTTCACGACCCTCTGCAACGCCTTCCGGTCCGAGGCAGAGCAGTTCCCGTACCAGACTGTTATACAGTTGGTCAGGATGCTCTCGATGGTGCAACGATAGAAGTTCACCAGGATGTCTGAGGACAGGTGGTTCTTCCTCAGAGTCCTCAAGAAGAAGAGGCGCTGGTGAGCCTTCTTGACCAGCTTGGAGCAGTTGGTCGTCCAGGTGAGATCCTCGGAGATGTGGACTCCCAGGAACTTGAAGCTGCTCACATGCTCCACAGCCGTCCCCTTAATGTGGATGGGTGGATGTGGGTCAGCATTCCTCCTGTAGTCCACGATGAGCTCCTTGGTCTTCTCGGTGTTGAGCAGCAGGTTGTTTGTGTCGCACCACTCAGCCAGACGATCCACCTCCTCCCTGTAGGCGGCCTCATCGTTGTCACTGATGAGGCCAATCACCGTGGTGTCATCTGCAAACTTAATGATGGTGTTGGAACCATCAGCAGGTCTGCAGTCGTGGGTGAAGAGGGAGTAGAGGAAAGGGCTCATCACACAGCCTTGTGGTACACCGGTGTTCATTGTGATGGTAGATGAGCAGCGGTTATCCAGCCGGACATGTTGGGGGCGGTTGGTCAGGAAGTCCAGTAACCATTTGCAGATGAGGGAACTGATGCCCAGGTCTGTCAGTTTCCTGATGAGTTGTGAGGGGTGGATTGTATTGAATGCTGAACTGAAGTCTATAAACAGCATTCTGGCGTAGGTGTTGTTGTTGTCCAGGTGTGAGAGGACAGAGTGCAGTGCGATGGAGACTGCATCCTCTGTGCTCCTGTTCTAGCGGTATGCGAATTGGTGGGGGTCCAGGGTGGGGGGGAGACAGGATTTGAAGTGTGCTAGGACCAGCCGCTCTAAGCACTTAGTGATGATGGGGGTGAGTGCTACTGGGCGGTAGTCATTGAGGCAAGATGGGTTGGAGTTTTTGGGTATCGGGACGATGGAGGTGGATTTGAAGGAGGCCAGTACCACAGCGTGGGCCAAGGACAGGTTGAATATGTCTGTGAGCACTCCTGCAAGCTCCCCAGAACACGCTCTGAGAACACGCCCGGGGATGCCATCGGGACCTGCAGCCTTGTGGACATTGATCCTGCTCAGCACCGCTCCTACATCGGTGGGGGAGAGAGTCAGAGGTTGGTGGTCTGGCGTCATGTCTGCTTTGGTTGTGGTTGTGGGGTTCCCTCGCTCAAAACGAGCATAAAAGTTGTTGAGCTCGTTGAGGAAGGAGACATCAGAGGATGCGGGGGAGGGTTTGGTGGTCCTGTAGTCTGTGATGGTCTGGAGTCCTTGCCACATGCGTCGGGGGTTGGAGTTGGAGAAGTGTTCTTCTACCTTCTTTTTGTAATGGTGTTTGGCTTTTTTGATGCCCTTCTTTAGATTAGCCCTGGCTGTACTGTAGGCGTGTGCATCTCCTGACCTAAAGGCGAATGGAAAAATGTGTTTTTAAAACCAGCAAATAGGAGCGTCTGTGGATATCAGCTGAGGCTGAACTCAGGAACACCATCACATATAAATACACAGAATTAAATCACTAGATAAAAGACGTCATTAAATAAGGATCAAATCAACATGTCAGAGGTCAAAGGTCAGTCAGAAGAGGTGTGGTTAAACACTGGCAGTGCAGCGACCTAATGCAGTTTGGTTACCGCCACGGGAAAAGCCCTCTGAAAAACCCTCTGAGCCTCCGCTGTGTCCTCAGCACATCCAGGAGCAGCAGGTCAGAGGGGGCGGGGCCATGTCAGGACTTATTTTAAGTAAAATTTAAAGTGGAGCGACGGCAGGAGTCACACAGCAGTAACCAGCTCTGTCTGCCAGGGTCAAAGGTCAAACAAGTCCTGCAGCTGACCCACACACAGACTTACACTGATCCACAGAGAGTGATGAATCCACACATCACTCGGCTGGAGGAAGCTGGGTTTCCACACCGTCCAATCAGAAACCAGTGTTGACACTGAGACCCGTCTCTGTAACAGGAAGTCCATGAACAGGCAGACCCTCTGCAGCAGGCTGACCTGTGACCTCTGAGGCAGAGGGAGGAGTTTGTGTCAGCAGGGGGCGCTGCAGCATCGCCTGAGAGCTTTAAGAACAACAACAATAAACAGGAAGTGAAAGTCACACTTCTGTTGGTGTTCGTTATCAGCAGACCCCACCCTCTGCAGGAAGCTGAGATAAGAAGCAGCCAATCACAGAGCAGAGAGCATGTGACTTCCTGTTCCTGCTGTTACTGTGACAACAGCTCCTGGGACAGAGAGCAGCTTTCTAAAGAGGAAAGATGCTGCTGTCACCCCCGGGTGTCATGTGACCCACCTGATGTACCGATTTAAGACTGTAAGAACAATAATAACAACATGTTTTAGTCAGGTGATCCATGCAGAGCAGATCCATGTGACCAAACACAGCTGGATCACATGTTTCCTCTCCTGGAAACAGAAAGCCTTCATGTATAAAGGCTCATGTACCCACTGAGCCCTGCTCTCAGATCTGTGAGGCTTTAACAAACAACAGTTTAAAGTCATGTTTAGCATCTTCTGTCAGTGTGGAAGGTCACACACTTTCCTGAGTGTTGAACCCTGAACTACTAGCTGTTCATGTCAGCCTGGACATAAATACAGACCTGCCTGCTGTCATAGACCCCAGCACTCACATGTTACTTATAAGTGACTCATATGTATGCATGTATATATTGTGTATATTGTGCTATTTCTTACTTAGTGTGTTGTGTCTTTGTTCCTGTTTGTGCTGCAGCACTGTAACCTAAATAATTTCCCCTGGGGATCAAAAAAGTATTCTGATTGTGATTAAATGAAAGCAGTCAGAGCAGAGGACGGTGATGTAAGGAATGGGATTTTAATCAGCCAGTCTCCTTTAACTCTCAGCATCACAAAGTAATGTGGTAACATCTGGACTGATGTGTTTACTGTCAGCTAGTTTAAATGCTGTAGGCTGCAGCCGCTGCTCTAACACTATAACTGTAACAGGGCTCAGTGCTGCTTCTAACAGTCTGAGCTGCTTCAGGCTTTATTTGTGAGGAGCACAGCAGCTTACAAACACGTGGCTGGGCCTGGACCCAAAGGAGTGTTTGTTAAAGCCTGCAGTGAATCCAGCAGCAGAATGATGGAAATGCAACACAGCAATGATGAAGAGGAGCAGCATTAAAGCCAAAGTCCAGTTCATACAGTTAGGTCCATAAATCAAATAAGGGAAAATAAAATGTTGTTGGATGCACCTGTCTGCAGCCTTAATGCTCTCTGGTCGCTATGGTAACGCGTAAACATTTCTTTCAAAATAAGACACACGACTACAACACGGGAAAAGACCCAGGGAAACGAAGTTAACGATAAAAACCCTGAAAACCATTGTTGAATTTATATTTTATCATTGTCATTGTTATTGGGGAATATCTAACCATATATGCTTAGAGGTGTAGAACCAATTGTGTAATGATAGTAGTCTTTAAAGACTTTGTGTGACTCCAGAGTGTTCTGGCATTCACACCCACGTCCTGGGATCATGGGAGAGGTGCTACCTTCTTATTGTTCTGTGGTAGGATGTCTGTTTTAGTCTAAGTGCCTTTTGTTTAGATGAACTGCTGGACTTCCAGACCAGCAGGTTTAGGGAAGTCGTTTATGGGTCACACTCTGACTCCACACACACACACACACACACACACACACACACACACACACACACACACACACACACACACACACATAACATACAGACTGGTACCTTTGTTCACGTGTATGTTAATGAACCTATGTATATTCATGTAACCTCAATAAAAGAACAGTGTTACGAGGGAACGGACGAGAGCGACTGTGGTCAAGCGAAGGAACGGCGTTGGTCCAGTTCTCTCCCGTGCACGAGAAACATAAAGAACTACTCGTGTCTTGCTTTGCTGTGTAGCTGGATTGAACGATCCAGCGAACAGGTTTATGCTACAAACCTATCAACCATCAATTTCACACCGAGCCTCGACTCTCACGGCCCGGTACCAAACGACTCACGGACCGGTCCGTGACCCGGGGGTTGGGAACCGCTGAGTTAACGCATGAGTAGTTCAGGGCTGCACGCCATTTTCACTGTTAATATCTTTGTGAAAAGCACATTGATGTGAAAATCTTCATGAGAGTCAGAGGCCCTACAACACGATTAAAGATTCATTCAAAAGAAAATCCCAAGTTATTATCATCTTCAGAACATTTCATTAAACATTAGAGACAGACTGCTGAGTACATCTCATCTCTATCCAAACAACCTACAGTCCACAAACACATCATGAACCAGTGCTCTGGGCTGTGGTCTGTCCCCAGTTACATGGATCAGCTGGTTCCCTGGAGGTGACTGCTGCTGTGGTTTGGAGCGGATGAATAAACCTGAACTGAATCAGGTGTCCAGTTACTTTTGGTCCCTTTAAACCAGGCTGTCACATGTTCAGCATGTGAAACTCCTCCTCCTCCGTGAAAATGGGTGTGGGTCTCAATCAGCCAAGGTCTTGGGTGAACCCATTGTGAGATCTAGCCCCACGCTATCATGTGATTTCCTGTGATCAAATGTCCCAGGATGTGAGTGGGCGTTAAGACGTCCATGTCCCTCATCAAGCAACTTAAATAAGTCCAGACGCTTTTCTTTCCAAGCTCCTTCAACAACATCATTCATAGAACAGCTTCCAGCTTCTTTTGCTCGGCTACAGTTTGGATGGATTTGCATTTAAAGATGCAACAAGAAAAAATGGTTAGGGTCAGGAGGTCAAAGGTCAGAGCTCCTGTGGGTCTGAGGGCGGCCTCACGCTGGAGAAGGATGAAGGAGTCTGACCTGAGCCAGTGTTTGACATGAACACATCAGCACTGCTGTCAGTGAGCCTAACGACAGCCGTTAGCATCATTTCAGTGTTTCAGTCATAAAAACACTTCCTGTCTCTGTGGTGGTTACAGTGACATCATGCAGTTTGTGCTTTGACCTCCAGAGGGCGACAAATCAGCACAGACAGAGAGCTCCATTCAAACTTTGCTGCCATCAGGAATAATTCTTCAAATATAATCATCAGTGTTTGAGCAGTTATGATATCAGGGACAATCTAGACATGTGTGACAATACTGAACATGTCACATGACACACCTCAAACATCATGTGATCCACTCTCAGTCTGCACTTTCATTCATGACTTCAACAGGTTGAAATGAGCTTTGAAGAAACATCAGTTCAGTGCTGAAATATTTAAACGCTGCAGGAAGAAGAACAACAACAAAGTGATGACGGATGTTTGTGCTTCAAACAGGAAAACCAGCAGAAATAAATCACAGCCTGCCAGAGGTTTGGAGTTTCCGAGGTGCACCTGAACGCAGCACAGTGTTCCAATGCTCCTGATTGTCCTCAAACGTCTCTTTGGGTGTTTCCTTCCTGCTCAAAGTTTACGTTCACTTCCTGAACTTCGTGGAGTGGAGCTTGTTGTTGGTGTGTGAAGAAACTGTAAGTTTGCTTCGTTTCCTCCTTTAACAGTTTGTCTTTAGGAACTTTACTGTTTGTTCAGCTCGTGTTTGATTTCTTCACACAACAAACTGTGTGTGTTTGTATTTCCGGTCTCTCCATTAAAGTCAGTGTGTAATGTTTCCTGGCTAACATCAGCTGTGTGCAGCTTAGTTCAGCACAAATCTGCCGCTCCATAGTTCACGGTAACGGACTCACAGCTGGACCAACGAGGCCGAGTGTGTCCGCCACTCTGAGCTACGTTCGTGTTTGTGTACTTGTAGTTTGTACTTTGAGTTCACTCAGAGCCCACAGAGGACGCAGCGTACGTGATGACGTCACAGCCCTTTACCTCCTTTACTGTCACTGTGATTAATGTTTACACACGAGACACCTGCAGAGCTCTGACGCTAAGCTAGCACACAGCATGCTAACACTAAGCTAACGTTCAGCTAACACTAAGCTAACACTAAGCTAAGCTAGAACCCAGAGTGAGGTTAAAGCTGAGTAAACACTGACCCCAGACCAGCACCGTGATTTGATTTTGATTTTATTGATTAGCATTCAAATATCTCAGTGAAAACAGAACAAAAATCGACCATAAAGCAAGAAAGCATGAGACAAGGCTAATCAAAAGGTATTGGCTGAAGCATTTGCTTATTACGCCAACCCTTTTCACAAAATATCTTTTTGCATGCAGCTCCTGTACACAGGGCCTGAAGCAAATAAGAAAACAAAGCAAAAACCAAACAAACAAGAAAAAAAAAAACTTTCCACCTTAGTTAAGTAACTACATCAAAGTAAAAGAATCAAGAGGTTGGTTTTTTTTTTTTGCTCTTTTCATTCTTGATTTATATATTTTTCTAATACTCTATTTTTAAACATGTTTTTAAACAAGGAAAATGAACTACACCTTTTTAAATCCCTGTCAGAACTATTCCACAGGTTACCTCCTCTAACAGAAACACATCTCTGCTTTATATTTGTCCTTATCTTGTTTTTTTTAAAGAAATCTCTTCCCCTTAAGTCATATTGACTCTCTCTGACTTTGAACAGCTTCTGAGTACTGGGGCAAAGCAAGTTATTTTGTGCTTTATACATTATCTGTGCCATTTTATATTCAACTAAATCATAAAATTTCAGGGTATTCAGATTAATAAACAAAATGTTAGTTGGTTCTATATAGTTTGATTGGTTTATAATTCTTATAGCTCTTTTTTGTAACTTGAACATATGAAGAGTGTTCGTTTTATATGCATTACCCCATATCTCCAGAAGGTAAGTCATATATGGAAGCAACAGAGTACAATAAAGTGTGTATTAGAGCAGGGCGATATGGCCAAAAATATTTATCACGATATATATTTGAAAATTTGCGATAACGATATAACTGACGATATAATTGATGCGAGACAAAATACAACTCCACAACATTACTAGCGCAAAAAGACAACCTTCCATATATTTTCACTTAAACAAGAAGCTGGTTTTTATGTACATTAATGCTTTATAAAAATGTAACAGTGCAAATGCAAATTCCTTGCTGAAAGTTTAACCAAAAGGCATTTCCAGTAGAAATGGGCTGACATATCCTGAGCATAACCATGTACAATATCCACTGAAGTTAAAAAGAGGTGCTTTGCAACATTAAACTGCAGTGTGCAGTACATATTTTTCGGACCATAAGGTGCACGGGATTATAAGGCACATTAAGCGAAACAAAGCAGTCAGATAAATCAAACTTTATTAAACTCATTCTTCTTGCTTCCTCCACTTCTGTACCATTGATTCATTAATGTTGAATTCTCTGGCAGCTGCTCTGTTCCCATGTTGTTGCAGTATATTAATGACTAACCTCATATTGTGGATGGATTATCTCAGTTGTTCTCCTGACTGAAGTTTGGTCCGTTTACAACATCCTGCCATGCGATTGCATTTGTCTCTAACCATGAAGAACCTTCACGTTAACTTTTATAAGTGGAAAAGTGTTAGTGTTCGTCCTCCAGCTTCACTGTTTATGTTATGCTAACATAGCTGTGTCGCTAGCGATCACGTAGCACATCATTATATACCAGCTAGCCCAACTTCAGTAACCCTACAAACGTCACTGCTGTTTAGTTTCCTGTCTTCATTTATGTTGGAAGTGATAGCAGAGCTGTACGTTTGATTTTTTTCAGAAATCTCTCAGTCAGAACATGCAATATCATGCTTAGGAAACTAGCGAAACTAGCGAGCTAACTTCCGCTAGCTTCCTGCTAACTTCTAACTCCGTTAAATGTAATAACTTTAGTTTTCATGGATGCCTGGAAGTTAAACTTCATAGTTACACCTGGTAATGCAGCAATGCTGATCGTTTTATTAAAGATGAAAGAATTTAGACAGTTTTTAACTCTCAGTGATGTTGCAGTGTTGTTTGACCTGAGAAATACGGGGTTTAGGACCCAGATTACTCCCAGATTTAAGAGCATCTTAGTCCGACAAATATGACAATAACAACGGCCGCTTGCATGTTCTGCAAAAAAATGTGCTTTGTCGTGTATCTGACGGACAAACACCAAACCAGTTCCACATCACGGAAGTTGCACCATTTTTACAAACCAATTCTGGTTCATCTGTTTCACTCAACAATCGGCCATGTGCGTATGAAAACAAAGGCACTGCGCATGCGCGTTTTACTCATGTTCTATCGCGATATTTCATTTTCCTATCGTTGCCTAACATTATACCGGAATTACCGTGAACGGTATAATATGGCCCAGCCCTAGTGTGTATAATGATTTTTTGTTCAGGACATGCTTTGTTTTATAGAGAATAGCAATGGTTTTTGACATTTTTGTTTTCACAATGATAAAGTGAGCTGCTGCTGCTGAACTTGAACAGGTAACAAAGTGATGAGCAGTCAGGCTGCAGGTTTCTACCTGTTCATGTTTCTACAGTAGAATCACTTTGAAGTGTCTTTGTGCTGTTTCATCTTTGATTTGTGTTCATAAACACTCAGAGAAACATCACGTGACCTCATCAGGATCTGTGTTGGTGTGTGGGGCTGTACCTCAGCTTTATGTTGTTACATGCTCATTTGTTCATTTTACACAGTAACATCAAAGTAATGTTATGAGGAGTAATGAAGTAACGTACTCCATTACTTTTAATTAAAGTGTTCTGTGTAATATGTGTAATAATGACTGTTTTGAGTAATGACCAACACTGATCACAACAAAGAGGAAATGCCTCCAACATGCACAAACATTTGAGCCACAACATGCAGTTAATGTGCACAAATGTCTTTGATATGCTGCTCAGTGATGGTGGTGACTGTCAGAGCAGAGCTACTGAGAATCAATAAGTAATATCAATGATGGGATCAGAATCACTAAATTCTTCTCATCCCTGTCAGTATCATACATGTGCTGTATAATGTGATAAATGTAGAGGTGCTGGCTGTTCTCTCACTCTGCTGTTTAGCTGTAAAGGACGCCTCCCTGCCTTTGTCTCATTCATGACCTTTAATAGTCTCTTCTAACATGCAGAGATCTGTATGATCTGTTTCATAGAGTCTAACCAGCCTGTACAGGTAACAACAACAGTCACTGCATCACTGACACACAAACGTCATCTCTGTCAATAACAACATTCATACATGGAATAAAAACACATCAGTGGATCATTGCTGGAGCTGATGTTTGTGCTCCTGGTGCAAAGGCTCTCAGTTTCCTCCTTGAAATAACATCAGTGGTGGGTCAGCGACATGCTTTCTTTCCCTCTCAGGTTTAAATATCTGGGACTCTCCACCGTTTGGTTTTAGAGCTGAAGAAGCTTCTCAGATGAAACGTCTTCCAGAAACTTAAAGACGTCTCTTTTCTCTCCAAGCTCCTTAGATCACATGACCTGGATGACTGAACCTACAGACATATTGACCTGGTTTCTAGGTAGAGCTGGGCGATAGAACGATAACGATATGTATCGCGATATAACTTTTTCTCGATAGAAAAATTAAACTATCGCGATAGACCTCGCCGCTCTTGTCCTCTTAAAAAAAAAAAAAAAAAAAAAAGGTCAGCCAATCCAAACTAAGTAGCGCAGAGCCGAACCAATCACAGCCGCAGCGTCACGTCACGTGACTTGTTACGTACAGCACAAGTGTCAAGCCGCACGTGTGTTTGTTTGGGAAGCAGCCAGCGCGTAATGGAGGAAATGAGTGTGCCGACTAGAAAAATCAACCGAGCGTGACCGAAGAGAAAACAGATGATGGTTCCAACGCCGGAGAGATTGTCGAACAGAAGAGCCATAGAAGTTCCGTAGTGTGAAGGTATTTCGGCTATTTCAAGTCTGACAAAAAACAGAGTAGCGTTCACTGTAAATGTGCCGAAAGCAAGTCTGGAAATACAATAAACTGGTGCATGCGTCACACTGTGCGCCACGTTATTGTTTCGGTGAAATGAATTTCTACAATACTGTTACTGTTAATTCTACTCTCTGCAGTGTTTAAATGCTTACATATACACACAGTTACTGTCCCTCCACACATACGACTCGGTTCTGCTTCTATGCCCCAGCTTTGTTTACTTTTTCCCACCGAGGCTTCTAGACTTCTGATTGGCCAACATTTCTGCACGGTTAGGAATCTAGCGCCACCTGCTGCTTTGGCATGTTCATAGCAGCGTTTTCCTTCATTTCTGCCTTTATGTGTGGACGGGATTATTTTTTAAAACGAAAACGGAAAATCTCCGTTTTCAAAAATACCCGTGTACGTGTGGACGTAGCCTCAGTCTCTGACTGGAAGCGCTAATTCGTCATTCGGCTTTTGTCAGACTAAAGTAACTGTTAAAACTGTTTGAAAAGCTCAGCTATACAACAAGGAGAGATTGAGAATTTCCTTTTAGTTCTCAGTTTATTTGATATTGACAAAAGTTAGTCAGTTTTGTCTGTTCTTCTGTAAAACAAACTAAGATTTATTTTTAGAATTAATATTTTGTTTCTAAGTGGAATTGACAATTTAGTCTGTTTCGTTTGTTCTATTTTGAAACTTAAACGCTTTAGCGGCTGCCTTTTGTGTAGTTTGCAATATTTGCCTTTATTTATCTGAAAAAGTCTCATGTTCCTTAAGTACATCTACCCTGTTGAACTTATTATGGGAAATAAATATTTAAATAAAAACAAGCTGCTGATTATTTCACATTTTACTTGTGAGCAACGGCACATTTAAATCTTACAAATATAGTTATTTGGCTGATATCATGATAGATATCGTTATCGCCTGAAATGAAAAAAACATATCGTGATATGAAAAAATCTCATATCGCCCAGCTCTACTTTAAAGGTGATTGTTTAGGACTTCAGCAATAATACAGACAGCAATGTAGTTAGCAGTAAAACAGATTTATTGGGAATTAACTTAAAAAACAAACAAACATCTGTCTCCTATTTTCTGTCACACAGGAAAGAAGCATCAATATCTGATGAGAAGACTTATTTATTTCTTTTTGGGGGTTTTTTCAACAGGAGAAGAATATCTAACAAGTTGATTTGTTCACATCTTAATTTTTAAGTGACATGTGCATTTTGAGTTTATACACTCTTTATATAAGGCAACAGTTTCCTTTTGCAGTATTTTTGTGTGGAGTGTTTTTCTATTTCTTAACAAAAAGGGAACAAAGGTGTTTAAGTTCACCTAGGATGATTTGTCTTAACTTTCACATGGTCTTACTGAGGTGATGTGAATTGAAACATGCATTTTTTTTTGGCGGTGAGGGAGGGATGTGCTGGAAAAGTTTGAAAAGGGACCTTGAAAGTGCTTAAGAAGTGCTTGAATTTGACCCTGAAAAAGGCATATGAACCCTGATCATTATCATTAGCCTGTGTAAGTCCTGAGTGTCCTCCAGTTCAGTGTCTTTGTCAGTCCCACATGTGTCGTTTCTGTTCAGCTGGTCTTCCAGTCAGTCATCCATCTCAGACTCTGTCATTCTGTCATAAACACCAGCCTTCACCACCTGTGAGTCCTGCGTTTGGGTCCTCTCTTCTCCACATCCACACTGCGATGCTGTGACATATACAGTACATAAAATCAAAATTCACGTTTTATGCAACTAAAGTGTTTCATTATGTAGGCTACAGAACATAATTCAGTTATAGACGATATATGAAACATGTATACTTACTGCATTTGAATCATTTAAACCATATGTGATATAAACACCTGCACGTGTGTTTGAAAAAACAAACGCTTTGATTTTGACACCCCAAGAAAATCTTCCTAGATCTGCACGTGTTCAGAGTAAGAGCAGAATAAACAGCAGCAGAAGCTGATTGATGAACAGCTGAATGACATATCAGCTGTAGCTGCAGCATCTGCACAGAGTTTGATTGGCTAACGCTGATTTGTTTGTTTTTTTAAACAGGACAGCAGAGAGAGAGAGGAGGAGATGAAGAGTGCAGCAGATTGATGAGACAGTGAAGAAGAGGTGAGCATCTGACAGAGCAGAGCCAGTTTAAAGGAGCCTCACAAGCTCACACATGACAGCTTCATCAACATGGAGCTCTGAGTGTTTATTAAAGGCTCATTGGACGCTCTGACACAGCTGACTGCAGCCTTTAGCTGTGAGCACACAGTGTCTCACATTTACATTCACTTCCCTGTCAAACTCAATAACTTTAAACAGCTGCTGTTATCAGGTGAAGATAGCAAAGCTTTCAGGGCTGAGCCCCAGTGTTTCAGGATAATGGCCCCAGAGACCACAGTCACATATGTGGGGAAGGATTTTAAGTTTAAAACTTCCTGTAAGCACTAACAGCAGAGACGCACAAAGTCGCAGACAGGGAACAACGTATTTTAGGTTTGTATTGTCAGATTATTTAATCATTATACTGAACAAATATGTGAAAAAGTAAAAACCTCTATTATGACGAGGTTATCACTACATTCACATGTCATCGATGTGTTCTTTCACACAGATCAGTTTCAGTGTGTGTGGCCCGTACACTAAACCATGACACAAATTCATATGATGTGACACCCAGACTGTGTTCACTGTTTCTTTTGGTAAAATCATCTTCTCGTGTTTTTATAGAAAGATGATGGAAGAACCTAAAGAACAGCCAGCCAAAGCAGCTCCATCAGCAGGTAGGAGATCAGTGCTTTGTATGATGAGACGTATGGATGTATAGACTTCAGGCAGATTCTTTTTTGTAACTGTGATAAGTACATGAAATTCACGAGTTGTAACCTGTCCTAATCTTTGCCTTAATCTTTCTGTGGGACATTAATATAACATGAGAACTTCCAGTCTAAGGAGTTTGGCAGAGAAACAACTGGACTTTTTTGTACTTTGAACCCACATATGAGGTTAAAACGATGCCACCTTAAAATGAAACTGAAGAAATATTGAAACTGAAACAAATGTATTGAAAGTGAAATGATAGTGAAAAAACATAAATATAGAAATTTAAAGAAAAAACTCACTGTTCATGTGGTTTACACACTTACATCGTTTTTTTCCACGTACAGTTATTTTTTCAGCTTCAATTAGTTGGCACTGCTTCGGCATCTGAGGGTGCGCTTGAGGGGCGGGGCTTCAGAGCCACATATATGAGCCACATATGTTTGCGCACATTATATTGCTGACCAGTGACTGTAGAAATCATGGACGACCTAATATCTGCAGCAGCCGCAGTCATGAAGAAACTTGCGTATCTCTGAACGGCACATAGAGCGGGGACGCTGAGAGGAGGTCCAGCGTTTACCGACTGTTTCAAACTGACAGACTCGGGTGTTCTTCAGTGTCTGCCTGACAGAAGGACCTGAGAGCCGCCACAATATTTTTGGTAAGTGAAAGGTGTTTGTAAGCTAATCTGTAGCTAACATCCTTAGCTAGCTAGCTAAGATGGGCACTCGGCTATCGGCAAAACTTGTTTTGTAAAGTTTGTTTAGCTAACCCGTGCAGGTGAACGAAATGAGCAGAAACGCACCGGGCTGCTCAGTCAGTAACTAACCACAGTTACTGTACTTTTATTATGAGTATTACACTGTAAGGCAACAGGCTGCACTCTGCTGCAGCTCCTGTGCAGAGCTGATTATTCAATATGTGCAAACAGCAGCATGTTTTCACTCTTTTGCCACATCTGTAAGGATATTAACACATATTTTAAAAAAGGCTTGCACTTCAGTAACCCCTCATTAATCATTAATTACAGATTAAATAGCAAAGCCTAATATTTATATACTCAAACCAAATACTTCTGCTTGGCAGCTTAAGTTAAAATGTGTGTTTCATTTTTCCTCGGATTACATTTTTAGCACTGACTCTGTGTATTGTTTTTACTAAGTTTGTTTCAAATATTCAGGTTAAATAAAACAGTCTGAATCATTCTTATTGAGGTAAGTTCACAAAGTTACATGTGCAGTACAGCTTACATCCTTTGAGAGGGAAAAAAGCATTAATATTTGTTATGATACCTCTGTATGTTGGTGACCACGGTGCAGCAGCAGACTGAACCAGGACTGAAACCTGCTCCGTCTGCTCATGTATGCAGATTCACATTCACAAAGCACCAACAACTCAAAGGTTAACATTATATTGGAAAATCTGTTGGTATATACGGCTTTAAAAAATAAACAGCTCGTATGTGAGCAGAGCTGAAGAACTAAAGAAATGTAAGAGAAGAACTTCAGATCCTGGGTGTGTGAGGACAGAAGGATCAGCTCTATTTCAGATTTGAGATAAACTTTATATTTCAGTTTGTGATGGTTCTGTTCTCTTTGTGATTGCAGGAGCTGCCCTCAGATTCAGACCTCAGCACCACCCAGTGACAGCAGACAGATCATCCAACATGTTCACATGTTAACTGCAGAATGAACTGATGCAAACAGTACAAAGGTTAAAGCACCACATGTGCTGTAGTGAAAGCTGCAGCTGTTTTATTGATAAAAACAAAGTCAAAAGGATTAATCACCCATGTATCATATGAATGTTGGGTTTTTCTCTGTATCTGTTATTGTACGATCTACTGTACAATATAAAGCACCTTCAGGTGACTGTTGTTGTGATTTGGCGCTATATGAATAAAATTGAATTAAATTGAAATGTAACTGTGTCACTATATATCAGCATTAACAGGACCTCAGCTTGGTGTTTCACAAAGCTGCTGATCTCAGACCTGCACAGCTTCCGTTTTAAACACTGAATGTACTCAGCTGCATGAAGAGCACGTTTGAGTTTCTCTGACACAATTAAATAAAAACTGATGAAGGTCAAAGGTCGTCACTTGTATGTCGAACTACAGACTTGTCATCTGGAATTCTTTCACAGTTTGCAAATTTGCAAATAGTGTGTTATTTACCATTAAGTGATTCAGAGTCATTTATACCAGAGTAACCAGAGAGGATCATATATTTTTAAATATATAACTATCCACAGGACTGAATATAATATCTCTAAGTAAAAGTCCAGAGACTCTGAGGATTATCCAAGTATTTATAACATTACACAAAGCAAAGTTCTCCATCACACAACGCTCAAAAAGAGATTTCTAAGCCGAGTATGCATCATTCTCAGACTCCTCTCATACTGCCAATAAACTCTTCCAGCTCCTCCTCCCCTCCAGGAGGCGCTACAGGAGCCTTCAGACTAAAACCAGCAGGTTTAGGAACAGCTTCTTCCCCACAGCTGTCACCCTACTGAACTCAGTCCCCGCTGAGCCTTTCCATCCACACTCACCTAACCCTTCTACACTCCTCCTCCCAGTGACCATGATCCTTTCATTATCAACATTCACCACGTTGGTTACTGCTGTAGTTTTAGGACACTGACATGGTGTAGTCTCTGTTATAGTGCCTACACTGTTATAGTCTGTTCAGAGAGCTACGCTTCCACTACTGTAGATATTTTCATAGCACTCTGTAGATCTGTTTACCTCACAGTGCTTCATCTTTATATATGTATATTTGTTCATAGTATACCTGTATACTTGCCCGTCTGCAGAGGTGGGTAGTAACGAGTTACATTTACTCCGTTATATTTACTTGAGTAAGTTTTTGGAAAAAAAATTTACTTTTAAAGTACCCTTTTTGCACGATACTTTTTACTTTTACTTGAGTACATTTGTGAAGAAGAAACGGTACTTTTACTCTGCTACATTTCCAAAATTTGACTCGTTACTTTTTAAAAAATAATTAGTTTAACACATTAGATAACATGCCGCCAGTGGAGTTTCCGGTAACTTTTTTACCAATCAGATGTGGCCATGCAGTCACATGACCAGCTTGAAACTGTGGCGGGCAGAGCGGCCCAAGCGTTTCAAAGTAGCGGACACACGGAAAGAAGACACACATGAAAACATGGCAAAGCCAGTTGTCTACGCTAGAGCTGAAGAGGATGAACAGCATTTTCCTCACATACAAAGAATGTTTCGCTTAAAGGCAAGGCAAGGCAAGGCAAATTTATTTGTATAGCACAATTCAACAACAAGGTGATTCAAAGTGCTTTACAGAGACATTAGAAAGAAAAACAAATAAAAAGCATGATTTAAAATTGATTAAAACAAGCAAACAAACAAACAAACAAACAAACAAAACAGTATATAAAATCAAAACAGATAAAATCAGAACAGTAGATAAAATCAGTAGTTAAATGTAAGTTTTGAAATTTAAGCTTAAAGTGTGGATTTGGTGCTTTATTCAAATGCAGCTGAGAACAGGTGAGTCTTCAACCTGGATTTAAATAAACTGAGTGTTTCAGCTGATCTGAGGCTTTCTGGGAGTTTGTTCCAGATATAAGGAGCATAAAAGCTGAATGCAGCTTCTCCGTGTCTGGTTCTGACTCTGGGAACTGATAAAAGACCGGATCCAGATGACCTGAGGGATCTGGAAGGTTCATACTGGGTCAGGAGGTCACTGATGTATTTTGGTCCTAAACCATTCAGAGCTTTATAGACCAGCATCAGAACTTTAAAGTCTATCCTCTGACGGACAGGCAGCCAGTGTAAGGACCTCAGAGCTGGACTGATGTGGTCCACTTTTTTGGTCTTAGTGAGGACTCGAGCAGCAGAGTTCTGAATGAGCTGTAGTTGTCTGACTGATTTTTTTTAGGTAGACCTGTAAAGATGCTGTTACAGTAATCAAGCCTACTAAAGATGAATGCATGGACTAGTTTTTCCAGGTCCTGTTGAGACATCAGATCTTTTATCCTTGAAATATTCTTGAGGTGATAGTAAGCTGACTTTGTTATTGTCTTAATGTGTTTTTCTAAGTTTAGGTCTGCATCCATCACTACACCCAAATTTCTCGCCTGGTTTGTGGTTTGTAGATGTATAGATTGAAGTTCTCTGGTGACCTGTAATCGTTTTTCTTTGGCGCCAAAGACTATTACCTCAGTTTTGTTTTTGTTTAGCTGGAGAAAATTGTACGGGGCCTTGGTCTCCTGGTGACATTGTGATATATATTTGTGTGTCATCTGCATAGCTACGACAGTTTATTTTGTTGTTCTTTATAATCTGTGCCAGTGGGAGCATGTAAATGTTAAACAGAAGGGGTCCCAAGATGGAACCTTGGGGAACTCCACATGTGATACTTGTCTGCTCAGATGTGAAGTTACCTATTGATACAAAGTATTTCCTGTTTTCTACGTATGTTTTGAACCAGTTTAGTACAGTTCCTGAAAGACCTGCCCAGTTCTCCAGTCGTTTGAGTAATATGTTGTGGTCAACTGTATCAAATGCTGCACTGAGATCCAGTAAAACTAAGACTGACATTTTTCCACTGTCTGTATTCAGACATATGTCATTAAACACTTTGGTCAGAGCGGTTTCAGTGCTGTGGTTCTGTCTAAAACCTGACTGGAAGGCATCGTAGTAGTTATTCTGTTTTAAGAAGTAACTGAGCTGTTGAGAAACTGCTTTTTCAATGATCTTACTTAAAAATGAGAGATTTGAGATCGGCCTGTAGTTGTTCATTTGTGTCTTGTCAAGATTGTCCTTTTTCAGTATAGGTTTGATTACAGCAGTTTTTAGTGATTCTGGAAACACACCTGATAATAAAGAAAAGTTGACGATCTGTAACAGGTCTGACTCTAAAGTCTTTGAGACCTTTTTGAAAAAACTTGTTGGCAGGACATCTAAACAGCAGGAGGAGGAGTTCAGTTGACCTAAGATGTCCTCCAGGTCTTTGCTGTTAATAGGTTGAAACTGTTTCATGGTGTTTAAACAGTTTTTTGGTGGACACAGTACATATCCTGGATCTGCTGTTGATGTACCAATTGCTTGTCTAATTTTTTGGATTTTTTCTGTGAAGAATTTGGCAAAGTCATTGCAGGCCATGGTCGAATGAAGTTCAGCTGCCACTGACACAGGAGGGTTCGTTAGCCTGTCAACTGTAGAAAATAAGACCCGAGCATTATGGCTGTTTTTAGTGATGATGTCAGAGAAGTAGGACCTCCTTGCACTCCTCAGTTGTAAATTATAATTGTGAAGTTTCTCTTTATAGATGTCATAATGAACCTGGAGGTTTGTTTTTCTCCATCTGCGCTCAGCTTTCCTACACTCTCTTTTTTCATTTTTCACCAGTGTGGAGTTTCTCCATGGAGACTTTTTCCTTCCAGAGATAACCTTCACCTTAATGGGAGCAATAGTGTCCATTACATTTAACATGTTAGCATTGAAGCTATTGACGAGCTCATTGACTGACCCTCTGGACAGGTCAGGTGTTAATGGGAAGACCTGGTAAAAAATTGCACTACTGTGTTCAGTTATACACCGTTTTGTGATCACTGTTGTTGATATATTTGTGTGGGCTGAGATTTTACTTTCAAAGAAAACACAGTAATGATCAGACAGGCCCACATCAGACACAGTAACCTTTGAAATGCTCAGGCCTTTGGAGATCAGTAGGTCAAGAGTGTGTCCTCTATTATGTGTGGCGTCTGTTACATGCTGAGTCAGCCCAAAGTTGCCCAGAGTGTTACTCAGGTCTTTAGTCCCTTTGTCCTGAGGGTTGTCCACATGGATGTTAAAATCCCCAACAATAATTACACAGTCGAAATCAACACAGATCACAGACAGCAGTTCACTGAGGTCATTAAAAAAGTCTGTGCAGTATTTGGGAGGCCTGTAAACATTAAGAAACACAACTTTGGATGGGGCCTTCAGCTGTAAAGCCACATATTCAAAAGACTGAAAACTTCCAGGAGATAGCTGCTTACATTGAAATGATTCATTAAATAAGACAGCAACCCCTCCTCCTCTCCTGCTCGTCCTGACCTCACTGATAAAACTGTAGTTAGGAGGGGTCGTCTCGATGAGAACAGCTCCACTGTTACTTTGGTCCAACCAAGTTTCAGTTAAAAACATAAAATCAAGGCTGTGCTCAGTGATTAAATCATTAATTAAAAATGTTTTCCCAGCTAAAGATCTAACGTTTAATAAAGCCAACTTAAGTGTTTTAGAGGTATTACTTGTCCCCTCGTGTTTGGGAGCAGTCTGTGGCACACAAGGTATGTTTACTATGTTTAAAGATCTTTTAGAGTGCACCTCTCTGTGTTTTGACCAGGCCACATGTCTCCTTCTGTCACCTAAAAGTACAGAGATTTTAAAACCTTCTAGTAAACAGGGTCCCAGCTTCTCCTGGGAAAAGTCACCACTGCCATAATCCTCGCAGCCCGGACCCTAAACACATCAGACTGTGGAGACAGAGCGTGAAGGTGGTAAGGAGGAACTAAGGGGGGCGAGGCTGGGCAATGTGACTTCGATTGCTCTGATGAGGGTGGGGCTCGATGGCGAACCTTTGGCCGCTCTGGTGGGGGGTTTATGGGGGACAAAAAGGGATTGGGCCGGGGGGTAGATCTGAGCCCAGCATTGACTCGCTCCATCATCTCCTCAGTGAATTTCAGGTGTGGGGAGGAGGGAGAAAGGGAGGGGGAGGAGGGTGATGGCCTGTCAGGGGTTTGGGGGACTGGGGAAGATCGTGGTCCCTGGTCCTGGTCGTTGGTGTTGTTGAGAGAGTTGGAGGCAAATAGGGACCCCTCTTCTTGCCTCAGATGTCTCTCCTTTCTGAGGCTCTTCCCGGGTGGGGGCAGATGGAGCTCCTCCTCAAGGTTTCTGCTGGGCTTTGTCTGTTCTTGGAGTACTGTTTGTTCCTCTTTATGAGATAACTCCTCGTTTATCTCAGCCTTGGCACCAAGCACGGATGGATGACGTATGGAATAAAACAAGTTGGAGGTGAACAGTTTCACCCCTGACTTGTTAAAATTAAATCCATTTGCTTTAAACAAATGCCTGCGTTCCCAAAAAATATTAAAGTTGTTGATAAAATGCACCGAGTGGTCAGTACATGCTGATATAAGCCATTTATTCAGTGTAAACAACCTGCTGAATCTCTCGTCTCCTCCTCTGACCGGCGGTACAGGTCCACTGATGAATACAGCTGCATTCAGAGAGTTTACAGTATTTAGTAATCCAGTAAAGTCCCGTTTCAGAACCTCCGACTGTTGTTTGGACACATCGTTTGACCCTGTATGCAGAACAATGTTTGTCACAGTTGGATATTCATCTGCAATTTGAAGAATTCTCTCCTTCAGGTTGTTGACCATATCGTTAGGAAAGCAGAGGACTTTAGTGTTCTTACCGCACATCCTTTGTACATCCTTTACGGCAGAGTCACCCACAATCAGAGTTTCAGGCCTAGCCTTTAGCTTTCCCTGTGGTCTTTTACTTTTCAACAGATTTTCAGACCTTACTTCGCTGCTTTTAGATGGATGGTTGTCCGATATAGATCCAGGGTCCTTTGATAGTGGAGCAAATCTGTTGTGCAGTTTCACATTCAGTTGTTTTGGAGGTTTGTTGTTAACCTTCCTATTCACGGTTGTCCAGTCCTGTTTCCTCTCGTATACAGGGGTAGAAGAGCTTCTCTGTCTCGTAGGAAGTGAAGGCCAGTCGGTTTCAGAGATTTCAGCTCGCTGTGCTCTGCCCGTGATACGTCCTCCGCCTTCCAGGAGACATGATTTATGTCTTGGTTTTGCACCAAGACAGTCCAAGGGGGGATTATCACTTGAGGATTTATAATAATGCACAGAGTCTACTTTCTTGGTCATGTTATCTGTGCTCCTTAGCTGTGTACTAGCTTGCTCATCGCCATTGTTTTGAATCAAAGGCAAGGTTGTTTCATTTCCACACAGTCCATTTACCTCCACGTTTACTTCTAAGCGATGAATTTTTGTCTCCAGTACTGCAATCTTCTGCAGGAGGCTGTGGTAGTCATCTGTGGAGAGGGAAGGCATCTTGTTGCTAGTTAGCCTAGCGGTTAGCACCTTTCCAGGCTATTGGGGCTGTTCGGTGCCCAGACACTGTAATCAGGCTTCAGCTGTGTCTAGGCCACAGACACACGGAGCGCTGAGGATAAGGTAACTATAAAAATGTTGCTGTTTCTGTTAAGAACACTTTAGTCCTAATGATCTATAAGTGTCCAGAAGCTATCGCAGGTAAGCTCATACGGAAAAAAGGGAAAAAATCAGCATAAAAATCAATAAAAGAAGAAAAGCATTTAAGGAGCAAACAGATGACGCGTCCACACTCGCAAAAGATACCATTGGGTAAAAGCAGCACAAAAGAGCAGCTATGTCTTCAGTGAGAGCCAAAACAAACCAACTTTTCAGCGTGAAACAACTCAGTTCATGTAACCTGAGGAAACTGTAAGTTTTCTCTAAATATCTTTTAGCTGTGGTTAGCTGGATGTCAGTCTTATGTTACAGACGCTGTGTCGAGCTTGAGCTGCGAGTCATATTTTCGGCGCTACATTGTAGTGAGATAAGTTTGTGGGTATTTTGTGCAGCTTCAGCTGTCCTTTTAACTGCTCGCTGGTTAGCTAGCGTGAGCTATAAGCTAACAGCTAGCATGGTTAATGACGCTAGAGTTCCACGCACATGCAAACAGCTCGTCTCTACTGCTTTAACTGTTAAAACAGAAGACAATACTGCAGCTGACAGGGTTTATTATGTGAAACAGCAGCTTGTTTAGTTTAAACAGTCTGCATTAAGCTGGGCAAACACTGTGCGATTTTTTTTTTCCAGTCGCGTTATTCAGCTCCTGCTCAAACTGTACAATTAAATCGCAGAGGTTAGAAGTTCATAGGTCACGATGCAGGGTCTCACACTATATGGCCTGATGCTCTGATGCGACCCGAGTGCTCAAACTGTGCCTTCATAACATGAAGCTTATCATACAAAATCTGTCCCTCGCTCTCCCTCTCTCTGTCTTACAGACACACACACCATCAACTTTGCTAAATTACTAATGAAAAACATTGACCAGGCAGCTGTGATTGAGTAGCAATGTCCATCCAACTCTTTTCATGGTTGTTGTAGTCATAATAATTTTGTGAGGCCACATTGAAAAGTGTTGGATACAGAAGCGTAGTACGGAAGCGTAGAGCCGCCACCCAGGCAAAAGAAAAATAGAGCTATGTCACATTATAACGTGAAAAGTTTATTATTATAGTATACTATTGTTCTAACAATATTAGATATAGTTCTAACAATATACTTTTCATGTTTGTACAATATACTATCATTTAGGTACAATATACCTATTACAATATACATAATTCTCACGTTCGTACTTGCACTCGTTCTTATTTTAAACTTAATCTGGAATGCAGGATATGAATGACAAGATTTTGTTTTTCATATTTTTCATTATTTTTCAGTTTCAATTTTTTCTTCGGTTTCATTTTAAGCTGGCATCATTTTAACCCTACACACCCTAAAATTTAGTATTTGTTGATGAGATGTTGAAGTGTTAATTGAACAAAGTTAAAATACAGTGGAACCCCGACTTACGAAATTAATCCGTTCCCGAGGGTCTTTCGTAAGTCGAAATTTTTCTTAAGTCGAAACAGCCATTGCACCTTTTGAGTGAGGTGATGCTGAACGATAGGCTAATTGCTAACTAGAACAACAATATGTCGTTCAAGTGGAACAGCGAAGCACGAGTACGGAAGCCAAGGGGTTGTCACATGATTCGGAAGGCCTTGTGGGCATTGTAGGCTCAGCCAATCAGAGCCAGCGGATTTCGTTACACCGGCATTTTGCCGTACCATGGGCAGAAATATTGCCGTTCATTGCCTTCGTAACTTGAATTTTTTGTTAAATGGGGTATTCGTAAGTCGGGGTTCCACTGTATTTTTCACATGATTTCGACTGAGAAGCATGTTTATGTCTCTTTCTTCTTCCTGTAGAGGAGGAGCTTGCCAGGGTACGGTCAGCCTTTGTCTGGAGGGTAACAATAGAAATCCTTAAACTGCTCCTTGAGGCCCTTGTAAGTGATGGTATCTTAAATAAGTTGGAGGAAGAATCGATACTGGAGGGGAACCCACTCAGAGCAGACAAGGCACGCAGCTTGATCGACACAGTGAGGAAAAAAGGAGACAAAGCATGCAAGATAACAATCAAGCATCTTCAGATCAAAGATCCTTTTCTTTTCTCTCAGCTGCGTTTGAACTCTGATCCATCTGCTCAACAAGGTGAGGTCATGCATCAGATACCATGAATAAAAATGGTCACCTTGCAGTTTGTTGAGATGTGAAAGTGAAACCTCAGAATTCATTGTAAGAAAAAGGAGAGGGCAAGAACGTCATTCTACGACGAATGTTTGGATTTGTTACATGCCTGCAAATGTATTTTCTAAACTACATGGAGGAATTTTGATGATCGTCATAAACGTGTGAAACTACTTAGATCTAATGTGATCTGTATTTAATTAAACACAAGTGTTCTTTACTTTTAAAAACCATGAAAACTGATTGCCTTAAAAAAGAAAAGTCAGAGTGTTTCTCTAACAAGAGGACACTCTTTAAGCATCGGTCATTTGACTTAAATGTTTAATGAAAAAAATGCCACATTTACATATAATAAAGCAAATTGTGGCCAGAAAGGGTTTACATTATCTTTTGCCATTGTAAATTACGACAAGAATTAAATGTGAATTACTGAATCTCTCTCAGATGCTTCTTTAAATAACATAGCAGTGGGGAACATTATGACACTTCAATGTTGTTATTTTTGGTTACAAAGTTTGGAGAAGAGGCACAGAAAGCAGAAACCTGTTTAGCCTGCACATGTTGGCATCAGGTACATATAAAAAGCTGCAAAGCAATGCAGATGTGGAGGTTCAAAACATTTAACGTGGCTTTTTTCAGGAAATACATTTAGGAATTCCTGAAGCCCCTTTTTGATTTCTGGTAGAATGAGTATATTAAAAACTTGATAGGTTAAATAAAGGCCAAAGTACATCACATAGCTCCTTCAGACCAGATTTGTATTTTTCCTTCTTTTTTCCTTTTTTTGATTCAGATGCTCTTCAGAAGTGTCAGCCTAAACTCAAGTCTCTCTTAAAGAAGAAGTTCCAGTGTGTGTTTGAGGGCATCGCTAAAGCAGGAAACCCAACCCTCCTGAATCAGATCTACACAGAGCTCTACATCACAGAGGGAGGGACTGCAGAGGTCAATAATGAACATGAGGTCAGACAGATTGAAACAGCATCCAGGAAACCACACAGACCAGAAACAACCATCAGACAAGAAGACATCTTTAAAGACTCACCCAAAAGACAGGACCTGATCAGAACAGTGCTGACAAAGGGAGTGGCTGGCATTGGGAAAACAGTCTTAACACAGAAATACAGCCTGGACTGGGCTGAAGACAAAGCCAACCAGGACATCCAGTTCATATTTCTATTCACTTTCAGAGAGCTGAATGTGCTGAAAGAGGAAAAGTTCAGCTTGGTGGGACTTGTTCATCACTTCTTTACTGAAACCAAAGAAGCAGGAATCTGCAGCTTTGAAGACTTCCAGGTTGTGTTCATCTTTGATGGTCTGGATGAGTGTCGAGGTCCTCTGGACTTCAACAACACTAAGAGTGTGACTGATATTACGATGCCCACCACAGTTGATGTACTTCTCACAAGCCTGATCAGGGGGACGCTTCTTCCCTATGCTCACGTCTGGATAACCACACGACCTGCAGCAGCAGACCAGATCCCCCCTGAGTATGTTCACAGGGTGACAGAGGTCAGGGGGTTCACTGACCCACAGAAGGAGGAGTACTTCAGGAACCGATTCAGAGATGAGGAGCAGGCCAGCAGGATCATCTCCCACATCAAGAAAGCTCGAAGCCTCCACATCATGTGCCACATCCCAGTCTTCTGCTGGATCACTGCTACAGTTCTGGAGGATGTGCTGGAAACCAGAGAGGGAGGACAGCTGCCCAACACCCTGACTGAGATGTACATCCACTTCCTGGTGGTTCAGGCCAAAGTGAAGAAGGTCAAGTATAATAGAGGACGTGCAACAGATCCACACTGGAGTCCAGAGAGCAGGAAGATGATTGAGTCTCTGGGAAAACTGGCTTTTGATCAGCTGCAGAAAGGAAACCTGATCTTCTATGAATCAGACCTGACAGAGTGTGGCATCGATATCAGAGCAGCCTCAGTGTACTCAGGAGTGTTCACACAGATCTTTAAAGAGGAGAGAGGACTGTACCAGGACAAGGTGTTCTGCTTCATCCATCTGAGTGTTCAGGAGTTTCTGGCTGCTCTTCATGTCCATCTGACCTTCATCAACTCTGGACTCAATCTGCTGGAAGAACAAACAACCCCCAAGAAGTCTAACACAGGAGAATCTGCAGAGACACACTTCTACCAGAGTGCTGTGAACAAGGCCTTACAGAGTCCAAATGGACACCTGGACTTGTTCCTCCGCTTCCTCCTGGGTCTTTCATTGCAGACCAATCAGACTCTCCTACGAGGTCTGCTGACACAGACAGGAAGTAGCTCACAGACCAATCAGGAAACAGTCCAGTACATCAAGGAGAAGCTCAGTGAGGATCTGTCTGCAGAGAAAAGCATCAATCTGTTCCACTGTCTGAATGAACTGAATGATCGTTCTCTAGTGGAGGAGATCCAACAGTCCCTGAGATCAGGAAGTCTCTCCACAGATGAACTGTCTCCTGCTCAGTGGTCAGCTCTGGTCTTCATCTTACTGTCATCAGAAGAAGATCTGGATGAGTTTGACCTGAAGAAATACTCTGCTTCAGAGGAGGCTCTTCTGAGGCTGTTGCCAGTGGTCAAAGCCTCCAACAAAGCTCTGTAAGTAAACATGAACTCATCGCTTCATTCTTAAAATCATGGGAAATAAATCAGAGGTGCTCAGTTCAAAGAACACTACCATTTTAGAAAAATTAAAAAATAGTCACTAAAATAGTCATGATACTTTAAATATTTCTCTCCAGCAGGACATGTCAGCATTTCTGAAATATTTTTGTCTTCAACTCGAATCAAAGCACAATCCAGATCCAGCCTATAAGAACATGAGCTCTGATCCTTCAGCCCCTCTGACAGGTTTATTATCCTCAAGTTTTTCACTTGTCTCCAACAACCAGGAGTCTAACTCTGTTTTTTAAAGCAAATACTTGAGCTACCAGACTGCACCTACATCGTTTTCAGATGTTCTTATTTTAAGGTCTGGTTTGTGTCTCATCTTTATTGCAATCCCCCATGTCTCTCTGTTTTTCAAATATAAATCTGATACCTCGGTGTGGCCAGAACAACATGGTGAACCCAAAATACAGACAAAGGTGAAGGAACTGAATATTACTAGACGTGAAGGCTTTATTTACACACAGGAACTTGACACTTGGAATTTTTTAACATGAACTGTGAACTATGGCGGAAGTCAAGCACTTGAAGCTGTGAGCATGAAGTGGGCTCTATGGTAGGTTTCCGGAAATGGGTCTTGGTAGATGGTAATCTGAGTCACTGTAACAGAGGTAGAGCAGCATCAGAAAGATCACTGGTGGAGGTTACAGTAAGTGAACGAGGTTATCTTCAATGTCTTATTTGGGGTTTCTGTAGCTCAGGAGGTAAAGCTGGTCTGATCTGACCTACTGATCGGAAGGTTGGTGGTTCGATCCCTGGCTCCTCCAGTCTGCATGTCAAGTATCCTTGGGCAAGATACTAACCCCAACTTGCTCTCCGATGCATCCATCAGAGTATGAATGCGTGTGAATGTACTTAGAAAGCACTAAGTTCAGATAAAGTGTTTGTGAGAATGGGTGTGATTGGGTGGATGTGGCATGTTGTATAGAGTGCTGTGAGTACTCCGGGAGAGTAGAAAAACGCTATATAAGAATCAGTCCATTTACCATTTACTTGTCAGCAGTCGGAAAGCAACTTGGGGAAGGCAGGTGGTGAGGTCTGGGTGAGTACTTGTTAGCTTTGAATCCAGGCAAAGTGGTCCAGTAAGTCTAAGAGACGAAAGGCATTAATGTGGCTGTGAGTGAATCAAGAAGACCAGCATCCAGGAAAACGTGACTGAACTGCAAGAGTGAGTAGATGATCCGAGGATTAGGAGGTTAGCAGAGTTATTGGGAGTGCTGATGTTATATTCAGCCTAGTAGATTACTGTCAGGTATGGACAATGGACAGGCTGACCAGGCTTCACCCAAAGGCAGAAACCAGAGTCTAGTGGGAAACCACCGCCGCTCACACAGACCATGACAGCAGCATGACCCCCCCCCCCCCCCCCCAAAGCATTCTCTTTCAATTGGCATCATTTACCTCTCCCTTCTCCAATTTCTGATGTGTCCACCTTTGCAATGATAACTGTGATCAGGGTGAACCAAAAAGGCGCTGTGGTGAACAGATACTTCAGTTTGGTGAATGCAGTTTCAGCTTTGGGGGACCAGATGCATGCTGAGACTTGAGTGGTGCAGCTACCTGACTATAGTTGAAAATGAACAGTCTATAAAAATTTGCTATTCCCAAAACCCATTGGAGATGCTTCTGGAATCTACAATGGGTACAAGGGGTAGGCCACTCTGTGAAAGCTTTCACATTTGCCAGATCCGTCTTCACCTGCCCCCGTGCCAAAATGTAACCGAAAAAAGTTATTGATGAGGAATGGAATTCACACTTTTCTGCTTTGACATAAGGTTTATTCTCCAGCAAACGTTGGAAAAATAGCATGGACATGGGACTGATGTTCCTTGCAGGTTTTGGGAAAAATGAGGATATCATCCAGATACACCAATACGAACCTGTCAAGGAAGTCCCGGAGGACATTGTTAACTAATCTTGAAACATTGCGGGAGCATTAGTTAACCCAGGCGGCATGACCAAATACTCGTAGTCCTCCAATGGCATGTTTAAAACGGTCTTCCACTTGTCTCCCTGATTGATCTGGAAAAAGTGGTAAGCGTTGCGGAGGTGGGGTTTTGTAAACCCTGTAGCGCTGTGAAATGGCCTGAAAGCAGAGCTAATGAGGTAATAGGTACTGTGGAGAGCAGGGAAATTATTTTACTGCTATTGTTAATAATCATCATCATTACCATTGCATTAATAATATAATCTACAGTATTGATATTGCATTCAGATGTTTAAACAGTGTGTGTCTTTCAGAAAGACTAAGCCACAGGCTGACAGGAAATTGCAGGTTTGCAGAGTGTGCCTTTTGCAGAACTGAAACCGAAAGCAGAGTCTAAGTGCAGGTTATTTTGAGGATTACATGTAAAGATAAGCCTCTGTTCTGGTGAAAGTTCAGAAGTGCAACGGGTGAGATGAGAGAGCATTTAAGGACGACACATACACACACACACACACACACTCAGAGAGAATCATTTATAGGTGAGATGTGACACAGAGTGCCACGTAAGGTCGTGACATATCATGTTTGCTTGTAATTGTGGGCTTGCAAAAGTGCTCGCTCACTGCAAAAACATTGTCTGCGGTTTTGAAGAAGCGCTAATCAGAAAGGTTGACAGGAAACATCTGCTATGAAGACAGAGACAATGTTCTTTTTAAACTGTGTTACAAGTCATTGTGGTTTTGATGTGACCTATGTATGAAATGGATCTGACGTTGAGGGGGAGTCATTAAATTCAAGCCCTGATTGTATAAAATATCTGTTTATGCTTTGATTAGGTCGGAGATCAGCGCCGTCCGCGAACGGAGCTGGTCCCCCCACGCGTGTATTTCATTAAAATCAATTGTCTGACCAAGCTCTTCTGGACCCTGTTTGTTTGTACTCTCCTTCCCCAATATTTGAACCTTAACAGTACTTATTCTTGATGGTAATATCACTGAGGCCCCTGAAGTAAATGCATGGCCAGAGAGAGCCATCCTTTTTCCCCACAAAAAAGAAGTTCCAACTTGAGATGACAATCGTTGGATTATGCCTGCACCGAGGGATTCCTTAATGTACTTTTCCATAGCCGCACACTCAGGTCTAGACAGGTTATACAGCCAGCTAGAAGGCCGGGTGGAGCCAGAGAGGAGTTCTATGGTACAGTCATGTGGTCTGTGAGGTGGCAGTGAAAGCGCTTTACTTTTGCTAAATACTTCCTGAAGATCATGACATTTGGTGGGCACAGAGGAGAGATCTAAAACAGTCTCAGTGTTGGTTGATGGTTCCGGTGGACGGGCGGAAACAAGGCAATTTGAATGACAGAACAGACTCTAACTGATTACCCTCTGACCTGCCAAGGGTGACAGGCTCTGTGCGGTGAGTTAAGTGAGGGGACACTCGGTTATTTAATGACTTAGTGGGAATGGGCGGATTAAGGGCGCATAGAGGGATGTTTAACTGTCTCGCTAACTCAGACTCCATGAGGTTCTGATTGAACAAGAGCCTGAAAGGTCTGGTTAACTAGTACAGAGACTTGGAGTTGCAATCTGGGTTTTTTTTGTTTGTGTGAGTATCCTCCACCCTTATCCCCGAACTTTCCAGTGGGCAGACCCTGGTGTGGAATCGAAAACAGACAGGTTCATCACGAGAAGCAAGCTGATCTTTCATGGTTTGATTTAATGACTGAAAAACATACAGCGGACGGTGGTTAGCACTGTTGCCGCACAGCAAGAAGGTCCTGAGCAAAAGTCTTTACAAACTCAACCAGGAAATCATCATGCGAGCAGAAAGAAAGAGGATGAGCAGATAGGTAAGCAAGAGAAACCCGCCAGTGTCCCAGGTTTCCAGAGAAGGTTCAGGTTCCAGGTACCTGAAATGGGATGTAATTCAATTCAATTCAATTTTATTTATATAGTGCCAAATCACAACAACAGTCGCCTCAAGGCACTTTATATTGTACAGTAGATCGTACAGTAATAGATACAGAGAAAAACCCAACAATCATATGACCCCTATGAGCAAGCACTTTGGCGACAGTGGGAAGGAAAAACTCCCTTTTAACAGGAAGAAAACTGGGGTGAGAGAAGGAAGACAGGATTTCAGCTCATCTCCTTTATATGCACCTTTAACAGGAAGAGTTTTATACAGCTAGTGTTTAAAATCCAGTGTTCCTCACAGTACACAGGTAATGAGCATAATGATTATTGAATTACTAAAATTTTCTAAAATAATTGTTTTAGTTAATATTGTATGACAGTGTACACAGAATTATTAGCTCAGTAGGCAGAGTGGTCGCCCCATGATCATAAGGTCAGGGGTCGAATCCACCGAATAGTTACCTTGTGGTACCCCTGAGCAAGGTTCCATCAAGGTACCAATCGTGTGCACTGGATTGGTAGCACTCATGGTCTCATAGGTTTAAAATAAAATGTAAAAAAAAAATGGTTCATCATATAAACAAATTTAATTTGATCACATATATTGTTTGGTTTTTTTGTTTTGGTTTTTTCCCTTTCTCTCTCAGACTGAGAAGCTGTAACGTCTCAGAGAAAGGCTGTGAAAATTTGTTGTCAGTGGTCAGCTCCCAGTCCTGTAGTCTGAGAGAGCTGGACCTGAGTACCAACAGCCTGAAGGCTTCAGCAGTAAAGCTTCTGTCTGCTGCAGTGGAGAGTCCACATGCCAAACTGAATGTTCTGAGGTCAGATCAATTTGTATTCGGTTTAGTTCTGTTTGTTTATGTGTTTGATGTTTGTTTTTGTTTATATCTTTATCCAGTTATCCTTGTTTCATAGCATTTTTATTTATTTCCAAGTTAAAGTGAAGCTTTACTAACCTGTTCAGCACAATACAATAAGCTATTGCACACTGATTACACTTTAACAACAATCTTTATTCATTTTTTTATCTTCAGACTTAACATCTGTGAACTCTCAGAGGAAAACTGTGAAGCTCTGTCCTCAGTTCTCAGCTCGCAGTCCTCTAGTCTGACAGAGCTGGACCTGAGTATCAGAAAGCTGCAGGATTCAGGAGTGAAGCTTCTGTCTGCTGGACTACAACGTTTAAATTGTAAACTGAATACTCTGAGGTCAGATCAGAAAACATTTAGTTTTTAGAATTATTAATTAAAGTTCATCCATATGATACGATATCTTAGTATGTTTATGTTTCCTTTAAAAATAGAAAGTCAAGATTTAATGTTGTGAAATGCATTAACAAACTCTACATGAGTATTTGTTGTATAGACTGTCTTTTATTTTTCAGACTGAGTGGCTGTAACCTGTCAGAGAGAAGCTGTGAAGCTCTGTCCTCAGTCCTCAGCTCCCAGTCCTCCAGTCTGAGAGAGCTGGACCTGAGTAACTCTGACCTGCAGGATTCAGGAGTGAAGCTTCTGTCCGCTGGACTAAAGAGTTCACAGTGTGCAGTGGAAACTCTCAGGTCAGGATTCAAACTTTTCCACAGATGATCATTTGAAATGTGATTTATATTATTGTATAAACAGGTAACTTTTACAGCTGTCAAGTGAACTTTTATTTACATTTGAGTGGATAATTGGACTCTGAATTACTAAAAGTTGTTATAGTCATGTCTTTGTTTATTGAAAAAATACTTCATGTACTGCCTAATTTAAAGAGTTAGGCTCCTTTGGGCCCATAATATATATATTTGATTTCTTTGTGAATGAAATTAGGAGGATATTGGCGACTACTGACTGGTTCGCTGTTTGTTTTTTATTCACAGTACTTAATTTTAAAGGCTTATTTCTCAAAATGAGATGTTTATCTTTTCGTCTACAACACTTGGAGCCACCAAATCTTCTTGCTTGATTTATTCATTACAGTTTGATTTAAAGAATATTAGACTCGTAACATAATAAATATATTTATTTCACTTCTTGAGAGAAAGAGAGGGATGACTGGGTGAGCTCCAGTGGTTCATCCCAGCAGAGAAAGCTTTCTGTGTCGTTTCTGGGATACTTAGGACTCATATTGCACTGCTGGAAATAGTTTATTTTAAATGTTTTTTGTAGTTTATTGCACTTTTTTGCAATTTATGTAATTACTATACACTTAATGCATGCATATTATTAAAATTTAGGCTGTAGTGGTTGTATTGATGTATAGCAACTTGAAATGGAGCTTAAGGTTCAGTTTGAGGCACTTTATTCTTTCACTGATTGATTCTTGTGGCTGTGATCACGTGTGCGATACAAATACATGACAAATAAGATAATAATAATAATAATAATAATAATAATAATGGATACTTTATTGATCCCCATGGGGAAATTACTTGTTTTTCTCTGCATTTGACCCATTCACTCAGTGAAGCAGTGGGCAGCCAACTAAGCAGGCGCCCGGGGAGCAGTGTGTAGGGACGGTACCTTGCTCAGGGGTACCTCAGGGTAGCCGTTAAGTGGATAGATGAATAGATGAAGATGAATAGATAAGTTACATATCCAGTTATATGTACGTACATATATGTACATACATCAGTATAGCTAATATAGCCATATATAAGGACAAAGATCACAGTACTATAATGCAGTAATGTTAAACACAAAGGTGTATATCTACATAAATCTATCCTATCAGTGATCAGGGTACTGTAGTATACTTCTACTACATACACTATAGAAACTAAACGACATCAGTGTGACTTTAAGTTACCATCAGTACAGACGAACTGATGGTAGTTGTACAAAATAAAGGCATTGCAATTATTGTGAAGGGCTTCCGGTTAAACTAAGATCAGCTGATTACCTCATAACAAATTGTTTGCTATAGAACGCAGCTCCCACTCTTCATTAATATCATGTACTGTAACTTCCAAGTAACCATGGTTACCCAGCTACGTCCAGTAGTCTCCAGAGACCAACAGCTGGTGCACGTTGTAACGCCGTAGCTTTCATAGCCTCTCCTTTTTCTACAGCTCATGTGTTCTTCTTGTGATGCTGCGTCTTGAGGCTCATACATGCCATCATTTGTTGATCCTAAGAACGTTCCTCAGACCGACTTCTTCAACAACACTAATCGGCCTGAAGTTTGTAGCTACTCACTTCACTGTGGCGTTTGTTAGCTTGTATTTCTTTGGTTTATCTAGACTCCTCCCACAAGCTGAATCTACATAGTCTGCCCAAGCCTCCCACCTCTGTTTGTTTGGGTGGTTTGTTTGCTGCCATCAACAGCGTGTAATGCATTTAAGTGATACTTCAGACTTGAAGTACTCCGACAATAAAAAACTCAACTTTGCTTAAAAATAACTTTAGTTGTATCAACACTGCCCTCTAGAATAATTAGACTTTGGTGACAAACTGATGTGATCTCCATGTTTCCTTTGTGGGACTGTGGGCGAGTGTCAGAACTGAATGTACTGAGTAACATGTAAGTCAATATGAGTTAAGGGGAACAGATTTCTTTAAAAAAAAAACAAGATAAGGACAAATATAAAGCAGAGATGTGTTTCTGTTAGAGGAGTTAACCTGTGGAATAGTTATGACAGTGATTTAAAAAGGTGTAGTTCATTTTCCTTGTTTAAAAACATGTTTAAAAATAGAGTATTAGAAAAATATATAAATCAAGAATGAAAAGAGCAAAAGAAAAAAAAAACCCTCTTGATTCTTTTGATTTGATGTAGTTACTTAACTAAGGTGGAAAGTTTTTTTTGTTTGTTTGTTTGTTTGTTTGGTTTTTGCTTTGTTTTATTATTTGCTTCAAGCCCTGTGTACAGGAGCTGCATGCAAAAAGATATTTTGTGAAAAGGGTTGGCGTAATAAGCAATGCTTCAGCCAATACCTTTTGATTAGCCTTGTCTCATGCTTTCTTGCTTTCTGGTAGATCTTTGTTCTGTTTTCACTGAGATATTTGAATGCTAATCAATAAAAAAAATCAAAATCAATGTAGAGTTTAAACGTGTCAGTTCCAGTTTTAGAGCTCTAAAGTGCAGCTATCATGTTAGGAATATGTTAGGAATAGACAGGAACACTGAGCACACTGAGGTCAAATCTTTATTTATCCAGTTCATCTGTAGGCTGAGCTCAGTCCATCCATTTAGTGAAATGATGTTTAAAGGTCTCCTTGTCCTGTGAGCGTGCACAGATCCTGAAGCAGAAAGCCTGGGTTAACAGAGAAATGATCATCACTGTGATGATGCTCATCATCTCTGACTGGGATTTGAGGTTTTATCAAAGCAGCAAACACAAAGAAAGCCTGGCTATGTTGGACTGGGTGTGGAAGCAGCTCCCAGTTTGAGTTCAGGAGACAGACACCCTCTCTACTTTGAAGATCAGCTTCAAACTTTCCTTTTTGATAAAACTTATAGTTCGAGCTGGATCAGATGACCCCGAACCATCCCTTAGTTATGCTGCTATAGGCTCAGGCTGTTGGTGGACTTCCCATGATGCTCTGCTTTCTTCTCCCCTCTTTTCACTCCTGATGCTTTTATATGTCACTACTGCATGTCCTTAACTTTTGTCTCTCTGTTTTGTTCTTGTCTCTCTGAGCTCATCTCTTCTCTTTCCCCTCACCCTGCAGCCAGTCATGGTAGATGCTCCTCCTGGAGCCTGTTTTCACTGGGAGGATCTTTGTGTCAAAGGGAGTTCTTCTTCCCACCATCACCAAGTGCTGCTCACAGTGGAGGCGGTCACCTTACACTGTTAAACAGCTTCAGATGACTGTTGTTGTCTGTTGGGTATTGTCACTTATAAATAAAGTTACAATGGATGGATGTAAATGGATAGATGTTATTGTGACAAAGAGAAAACAACTGTTGACAGATAGATTGTTGTTTTGTGTGTCTGCAGTCTGTCAGGCTGTCTGATCACAGAGGAAGGCTGTACTTCTCTGGCCTCAGATCTGAGCTCCAACCCCTCCCATCTGAGACAGCTGGACCTGAGCTACAATCATCCAGATCCCTCAGGAATGAAGCTGCTGGCGGCTGGACTGAAGGATCCAGGCTGGAGACTGGACACTCTCAGGTATGGAGAGAATGTCTGATAGAGGAGGAAGAGCTGGAAACATTTCCTGTGCCCTTCACTCACTTCCTGTTTGTTTCCTCCAGATGAGACATGAACAATCACACATGCAGGAATATTTTCAGGGACAGACACACTAGTGTATCTGGATAGTATATGGATATTTATGTAGGGGGTCTCCAAGGAGTCTGTTTGCAGGAACATTAATGATAACTGATAATTCATGTTGAGAGTTTCATTAAAAGTAGACCTACAGTCCATAAATATTTGGACAGAGACAACATTTTGTAACTTTAGATACACTTTATTAGGTCACAGGTGTACTATACCTGAGATAGTGGGCACTGTGTACCTAATAAAGTGTCAGCAATGTGTATGTTTCCCATGCTGTATGTCCACAGTCACAGTGACAGTCAGTGACACTGACAGAAGGATGAAACAAGGCTGTGAATCATTTCAGTCTGTGTTTGTTACAAAGAGGCAGACAGGAGCAGCTAACATTCGGAAATGGAAGCTTAAATAATGACAAACTCTACATTTATAGCTGAATTCACAATAGATTTGTTCTCAAGTGCACATTTAGCAGCTAATGCTAATACTGTTTTACCTTTGCTTTTTACAACTTGAGCAGCTATTGCTAAGTAGGCCACTTTGCTCTGCTAGGGATTTGTGTGACCATGATGGAAACTCTGATAAGCTAATGCTGATAGGCTAATGCTATTTATGGGCCCTGTTAGAATCAATATTTCATTCTCATTCTGTTGTTTGAGAACAATATTAATGTCTCACATCATTATAACACAAGAGAAAAGGGTATTAGCATTAGCTACTAATGCTTATTCACCTCAAATGAGCTTTAGCCGCTAATGGGAGCCTACTTAGCATAAACTCTTCACAGCGTTGTAATGCAAGGGAAAAGAGTAACTTATGGCAGCCTATTTAGCATTAACGTCACATCATTATAACACAAGAGAAAAGGGTATTAGCATTAGCTACTAGTGCTTATTCACCGCAAATTAGCTTTAGCTGCTAATGGCAGCCTACTTCGCATTAGCTCCTCACTAATATAATGCTAATTTACATCAAATTAGCATTCGCTGCTCAAGTTGTTATAAGGAAAGGGAAAACGGTATTAGCATTAGCTGCTAATAATTATTCACCCCTAATTAGAGTTAGCCCCTAATGGCAGTCTACTTAGCATTAACTCCTGACATTGTTATAATGCAGGGGAAAAGAGTTACCATTATCGGAAAATGCTAATTCACATCAAACTAGCATTAGTTAATAACGGTAGACTTCGTATCATTAGCTGCTATCATTCTTACAAAGCAAACAGTATGAGCATTAGCTGTTAATGCTTTTTCATCTAAAATAAGAATTAGCCACTAATGGAGTATTGTTAAAAAGTAAGAAAAAACATTGTTAGCATAAGCGGATAATACTAATTCACCTCAAATTAGTATTGGCTAATAACGGCACCTGCTTAGCATTAGCTGGTCACAATGTTATAAGGCAAGAAAATATGGTATTAGCTTTAGCTGTAAATTTCTATTTACTTAAAATTAGCATTAGTGACTAATGGCAGTCTACTTAACATTAACTCCTCACTAATGTAATGCTAATTCACATCAAATTAGCTTTAGCTTTAGCATTAGCTGCTAGCATCAGCCTACCTAGCACTAGCTGCTCACATTGTTAAAAGGGAAGAGAAAACAATTAGCATTAGCTGGTAATAATTATTCACCCCTAATTACAATTAGCCGCTAATGGCAGCATACTTTGCATTAACTCCTCACATCGTTATAATGCAAATGATGCTAACTCGCATTAAATTTGACCGCTGTTATTAGCTAATGCTATTTAGCAGTAGCTGCTCACATTGTTATAAACCAAAGGAAAACGATATGCGCATTAGGTTCTAATGCATATTTGCCTTAAATTAGACGTAGGTGCTAATGGCGGTCTACTTAGCATTAGAAGCTCAGATTGTTGTAATGATAGGGAAGACAGTGTTAGCATTAGCCGTTCACATTGTTATAAAGTTAAGGGAAATAGTGTTAGCATTAGCTACTCACATTGTTAAAAAGTAAGTGTTAGCATTAGTGCATAATGCTAATTCACATCCAATTAGCATTAGTTAATAACGGCAGCCTATTTAGCATTAGCAGATGATGTTGACCTTGGCCCACTGGAAAAGATAAGAACTAAAGATTTAGGAGTGTTTCTCGATAGCTCTTTCTCATTTGAGAAACAAATAAATTCTGTTATTAAAACCAGCTGTAAGGTTTATATTGTTGATTTTCATTTATGCTTAGAAATATTTACTCATATATGCTTAGTTTTATAATCGATTGCATGATGATAGAGGTTTGATCCTTAGTAGTCTGTAAAGACTCTGTGTGCCTTCCAGAGTGCTCTGGCATGCACACACCACTTGGGGCCATGAGAGAGGTCGTACCCTCTCTTACTGATTTATGGTGTAGGACAGGGGTCTCAAACTCAATTTAGCTGGGGGCCGCTGCAGGCAGAGTCTGGGTGAGGCTGGGCTGCATTAGGTTTTCCACAAGAAAGGCATGGTTAAAAAATTCCAATCTTCTCAAATCTATTTTTATTTTTTAACACAAAATATGAAAAATAAATAAACAAATTAAGAATTAATAAGAAAATAAATCAATCTGTAATACATAAATAAAATAATAAGATATTTTTAGTCAGTGAACTTGTGTGTTTCTTTCAGTCTTCTATATCTGCTGTATTTAGATTGAAATGTCTGTATTAACAGTTCTATAACCTTCTTCTGAACATGAATGGAACACTGGAGAAAATGAACTGTTCTTCTGAACATGGCTTCTCTTGCCTACTCCTTGCTGCTAGAGACCTGGCAGCGTTTCCTCTCGCATAGCCGAGCCAGATTTGGCCTGAGGGAGTAGGGATGGGTATTGATAAGATTTTCATGATTCAGATTCCATTTTCGATTCTGTTTAACGATTTAATTCTTTATCGATTCTCTTATCGATTCTTTTTAAAAAAGGAGAACACTAACTTCGATTAGCTTAGAACTTTGTTTTATATCTTCTCTTTGAACAAGATAGAAATTTAGGAGTAACATGGCCTTACAAACCCAACAGTGAGAGCTTCAGAGATCCAGCCTACGGCTCTTCAATGGGGTGTCACAGGGTCCCCAGGAAAAAAATTTTAAATGTAAAATAATAAAATCAATATTCTTCTGTAGCAATAACAAAGTATAACATAAATTATTCTGTAGCAATTACACAAGAATATCCAGTAATGTCCCTGTCTACAATTAAACACATTCACTTACCGAAAATCGGGGGCATCTGCTGTGGCAAATGGGTGCAAGCCTTTGACCACAAACTGAGTCACTGCTCGGTGACATTCGTCTATCCTGGCCTGAAAGGAGACGCTGCCGCTAGACTGCAGCGAGAGCTGCCAGCATCTGAGCCAGACTCTGTCTGTCTCTCTCATCATGGTCACCTAAATGCACAGTAATGGCAGGTTTCGTAATGAGGCAGATCGCGCTAACATAATATGCACTGTTAGTTGATTATTTACCTGCTGCATTAACGGGAGAGGACGTGCAAACGTTACCGCTGCTGCTGGGTTGAGATTCACGAGTCCGGAGCGGAATTAAAAACACGACATTCATTTAAGGTTATCGCGTGTTTTGTGACCAAATGCTTTTGCATATTCGTAGTGTTTCCTCCCTTAAATGAAGTATCTACTTTGCAAGTATTGCAAGTTGCCCTGTTGTCATCCGTTCTCGTAAAGTGTAACCAAACTTTTGAGCGTTTGAGCCGCCATGTTTCCTGCCAGGTAAATGACGCTCCGCAACGTGGTGACGTCATTCGGGGCGACTAGAATCGATAAGAGAATCATTTGCAAAAATGGCAAACAATTCCAAGGAATTGAAACAGTGGGAACCGGTTCTCAACAAGAACCAGTTTTCGATACCCATCCCTATGAGGGAGGAAGCAGTTGCGACCCTCAGTATGTCTTGAAGATGATCGTCCGTAAGTCTGGACCTGTACTTGGACTTATTGAAGTTCAAAGTGGAGAAGAGCTTTTGGCACAAGTATGTGCTACCAAAAAGGCACATGGTCAGGCACATGATCATGGCAGCTCAATGAGCTCCATTTGAAGCACAGAAGGGGCATCTTGCACATCAAAGGAGAAGGGGTCCGCAAAAATGTGAAAGGTGGCTCTGTGTGTCTTGAAGTCAGCAAATCTGGGATCAAATTCCTCCTGTAGCCTCAAAATGACATCAACATACTCGTCAGCACTGAATGGTGTGCCTGCATCCACGAGTGCCTTGCATGCTGGGAAATGGCAAAGGTTTGTCTGAGAGAGCTGAGCTTTCCAGAGCGCCAGTTTTGTGGAGAATGCTCTCACGTTGTCATAGGCAGCACTGACAAGTTGCCCCTGGCCTTGTAACGTCTTGTTCAGTACATTAAGCTCATGTGTCATATCAACAAGAAAAGCTGAGTCCATGAGCCATTTGGGATCAGTTAGCACAGGAACACTAACTCCATCCTTCTCCATGAAGGCTTCACTTCTGCTCTCAACTCAAAAAGTCTCTTTAATACAGGGAGTGCAGAATTATTAGGCAAGTTGTATTTTTGAGGAATAATTTTATTAATGAACAACAACCATGTTCTCAATGAACCCAAAAAACTCATTAATATCAAAGCTGAATGTGTTTGGAAGTAGTTTGTAGTTTGTTTTTAGTTTTAGCTATTTTAGGGGGATATCTGTGTGTGCAGGTGACTATTACTGTGCAGAATTATTAGGCAACTTAACAAAAAACAAATATATACCCATTTCATTTATTTATTTTTACCAGTGACACCAATATAACATCTCCACATTCACAAATATACATTTCTGACATTCAAAAACAAAAACAAATCAGCGACCAATATAGCCACCTTTCTTTGCAAGGACACTCAAAAGCCTGCCATCCATGGATTCTGTCAGTGTTTTGATCTGTTCACCATCAACATTGCGTGCAGCAGCAACCACAGCCTCCCAGACACTGTTCAGAGAGGTGTACTGTTTTCCCTCCTTGTAAATCTCACATTTGATGATGGACCACAGGTTCTCAATGGGGTTCAGATCAGGTGAACAAGGAGGCCATGTCATTAGTTTTTCTTCTTTTATACCCTTTCTTGCAGCCACGCTGTGGAGTACTTGGACGCGTGTGATGGAGCATTGTCCTGCATGAAAATCATGTTTTTCTTGAAGGATGCAGACTTCTTCCTGTACCACTGCTTGAAGAAGGTGTCTTCCAGAAACTGGCAGTAGGACTGGGAGTTGAGCTTGACTCCATCCTCAACCCGAAAAGGCCCCACAAGCTCATCTTTGATGATACCAGCCCAAACCAGTACTCCACCTCCACCTTGCTGGCGTCTGAGTGGGACTGGAGCTCTCTGCCCTTTACCAATCCAGCCACGGGCCCATCCATCTGGCCCATCAAGACTCACTCTCATTTCATCAGTCCATAAAACCTTAGAAAAACCAGTCTTGAGATATTTCTTGGCCCAGTCTTGACGTTTCAGCTTGTGTGTCTTGTTCAGTGGTGGTCGTCTTTCAGCCTTTCTTACCTTGGCCATGTCTCTGAGTATTGCACACCTTGTGCTTTTGGGCACTCCAGTGATGTTGCAGCTCTGAAATATGGCCAAACTGGTGGCAAGTGGCATCTTGGCAGCTGCACGCTTGACTTTTCTCAGTTCATGGGCAGTTATTTTGCGCCTTGGTTTTTCCACACGCTTCTTGCGACCCTGTTGACTATTTTGAATGAAACGCTTGATTGTTCGATGATCACGCTTCAGAAGCTTTGCAATTTTGAGACTGCTGCATCCCTCTGCAAGATATCTCACTATTTTTGACTTTTCTGAGCCTGTCAAGTCCTTCTTTTGACCCATTTTGCCAAAGGAAAGGACGTTGCCTAATAATTATGCACACCTGATATAGGGTGTTGATGTCATTAGACCACACCCCTTCTCATTACAGAGATGCACATCACCTAATATGCTTAATTGGTAGTAGGCTTTCGAGCCTATACAGCTTGGAGTAAGACAACATGCATGAAGAGGATGATGTGGACAAAATACTCATTTGCCTAATAATTCTGCACTCCCTGTATGTATATATCCCTGTATTTGGTTGCTTTCTTGGAGAAATCTTGCTGCCTCAGTAGATCTGTTTTAAGACTGGCAACCCGGTTCGCTCTCTCGTCTCCCTGGTATTCTGCATCCAGCTCAGCATGTCTAGTTGTGTAATGACGTTTCAAATTGTATTCCTTGTGCAGCGCAACTTTCTCTGTGCAAATAAGACAGGTCGGGGTGCCCCTGTGCTCAACAAAGAAATATTGCATTTCCCACTTTTCCTGAAATTGTCGGTGCTCATCACCAACCTTTCTCTTCACCGCAGGCTTTGAAAAAGACATGTTTGGGGCTATGTGACATTTATAATTCTACTTGGTGTCACTGTCGCATTGAAGTTTCAATCAAGCGTTTAGCCGACGGACGGGGAACGTCTCAACGCGTAGAGAACGTCATTTCTGCTTCTTTTTCTTGCAACCGTAGCACGGCGATCGGCAGATAAAAAGCCGGTAGCAGTCTCCTTTGTTTTTACGCTCGATGTTCATGTCTTTCATGACAACACGAACACCGTGGCGTTTGCAGATGGTAGAAAGTGCAGGGATAGCGAGCGCAAAAAAGGCGACTGCTCACGGCGCCGGGCTGTTGTTACAGGAGAAAGAAGCGGAAATGACACCGTGACATATAACAAATAACATCAGCTGTTTCTGATGTTAGTTGTTTTGACTGCTTTTACATTATATTGAAATATATGTAATGTTCATGTTTGCTGCAATGCAAACGCAGTGATGCAAATAAAAACATGGAGCCACAAATTACGGTGCGACCCTATAATTAGTCCGGGTTACCGGGGACTGTTGTTGCCGATGAACAGGTGTCGCTATGTGACTGCAGACTAAATTGGGCTGCATTGAGTTCATGACTTTTCTTTTATCCCGCCGCCTACGCATCACTGTGAGAGTTAATATGAGATCTCTCTCTGTGGAAAAATAACTTTAAATCCCACTGACGTGTGTATAAATCTATATACGTATAATGTCCCGCTGGGCAGCAACTTAAAAAAACAACTTTTTTTGAAGTGTTGTGAACGCAGCGCGCTGGGGCGAATGTCGGCGTTTGCACGCACGCACGCACACACACACACAGACACACACACACACACACACACACTATGCACAGACACACACACACACACACACAGACACACACACACAGACACACACACACACACACACACACTATGCACAGACTGGTACTCTTTGTTCATACCTGTGTAAGACGTCATAATGAACTTGTGCATATTCATGTAAGCTCAATAAAGAGCAGTGTTACGAGGGAGCAGACGAGAGCGACTGAGGTCAAGTGAAGGAACGGCGCTGTCACAGTTCTCTCCCTCATCAATTGTCTGGTTCCAGCGGTGGGTCTGTGCTAGACGACCCATCACCAGCTTTTTCCACTGGTTACCAGTACGTGGTAGAATCCACTTCCAGATCTGGTTGTCTTTAAATCTGTGAATGGATTGGCTCCATCTTATCTCTCTTTAACAAAAGAATCCAAGTGGAGCCCTCAGGTCTGCAGATAAGCAGCTTCTGACCAGAACTAGACGTAAAAACAGAGGTGAGCTTTATCGATGGCTGCAGCCAAACTCTGGAACAGTCGCCCTTCACATCAGGTCGTCACCAACACTGGACATTTTTAAAAGCCGGTTGGAAACACATTTGTACTCTGTAGCTTTCAATCCTGACCAGTCTTTATAGTCATTACTGTGTATGTTTCCTATTTTCTCTCTACTCTGTGCAGCACTTTGGCTCAAGCTGTTTTTAAATGTGCTGATAAATAAATGTAGATTTCTTTGAATAAAACAGTGGAGCCGAGCTTTGAGCTCAGTGTGTAACAGTGTGTGTGTGAGAGCCATGTAATGTCCATGTGTGCATGCTGACTGTGCTGCTCTGACCCCCCTCCTCCTTTCAGGGTGGAGCCTGCTGGAGTCCGATGGTTGAGACCAGGTCTGAGGAAGTGTAAGTGTGTTTTTAATGGGATTCATGAAAACAAAGCAGCACACATTCAACCATCTTCATCATGTCAGGAGTCATCATCAAAGTGTCAATCAATGAACAGATGATGGATCAATAACTGCAGCTGGATTGTGTTTGTTCTCTCCATCAGATTCCTGTCAACTCACAATCGACACAAACACAGTGAACACAGAGCTCCAACTGTCTGACAACAACAGGAAGGTGACACATGTGGAGGAGGTTCAGTCATATCCTGATCATCCAGACAGATTTGATGTTTTTAATTATCAGCTGCTGTGTAGAAATGGTCTGACTGGTCGCTGTTACTGGGAGGTCGAGTGGAGAGGAGGCGTTTCTATATCAGTGAGTTACAGAAGCATCAGAAGGAAAGGAGCCAGTGCTGACTGTTTGTTTGGAAACAATGATCAGTCCTGGAGTCTGATCTGTGATTATAATGGTCCTCAGTCTGTCTGGCACAATTACAGATCAACATCCATCTCCTCCTCCTCCTCCTCCTCCTCCTCTGTCTCTAACAGAGCAGCAGTGTATGTGGACTGTCCTGCTGGCACTCTGTCCTTCTACAGAGTCTCCTCTGACACTCTGATCCACCTCCACACCTTCAACACCACATTCACTCAAACTCTTTATCCTGGGTTTATGTTCTGGTCTCGTGGTGACTCAGTGTCCCTGTGCTGAGTGGAGTGTAAAGAGTGTCTCCTGTTACAGAAACACTCTGACTGTTGAACAGATAGTTCAGTCTGTACATGTCTGTCTCTTTCACTCACAAACACGTTTTCAGATTCATGGATTCAATCAGTTGATGTTTGAAACTCTTCTAAATGATTCCTTGTAAACTTCTTCAGTCACAAACAAACAGGAAGTGATGTCACATGTGTTCCTGTCCACACAGCAGAATGAGTCTATTGCTGACAGTGATGTACAAACAGAGTGAGCATTTCTGAGGCCCAAAATAAACTGAGTAGTTCACTGAATGAACAATGGACTGTGAGCTCAGTTCCTTCATCATTAGTATGGATTATATATGTATATGTATTATATTAGTATCATATATATCAGGTGCTGCTGCTTTCAGTCATTGTGCAAATGTGCTGTTTGTAAGCTTGTAAAGCTGCAGTCAGCTGAGACTGAAGAAGTCACCTGATCAGTGAGCAAACGTTTCTGAAAACGTCCAGATGAACAGAATCAACCTTTTGGGATCAGCCAGCAATGCAGCATCATTGTTGTTCAGCTTCAGAGGTTTGCAGGAATGAACTGATGACCAGAAACAGCTGCAAAGTCCAAGAAAATACCAGCTGGAGTTCAGCTGCATTTGAAGAAGTCAAAGAAAAGTAAGGATGGCAAAGGGCGACGTTTTCTTCCAAAGAGCTGCAAACATGGTCGACGCCTCATTAGAAGAATCATCTGGACATTTGTGAGGAACTCTAACCAAGAAAGCAACGTCACACAGATCCAACAGACAGTTTCCATGACTGCAAGTGTTGAGTGGAAAAATGCTACATTGCATTATTGCATCCTCTCACCACAGGAGGCGCTGTTGGCACCACTGATTGCTGATCAGCTGTTCTCTGATGATCTGATTGATACTGTGAATAACGGGACTCACTGAACTCTGTGACACAGTGAAGATTACAGAGTTTAACTTCACCCTTTAAGACTGACCACAGAACCAAGTCCGCCAGAGCTTTTGTTATATTTTTACATGCTGTGGAGCCATTTGTGGGAGCATTTCAAGTTGCTATACATCAATACAACTGTTATAGCCCTAATTTTAATAATATGTATGCATTAAGTCCATAGTAACTACATAAATTGCAAAAAAAACCTCTGCTCATCCATCTCTGTGTGTATCAGGATACATTTGGTTCATAATACACAGAAAAATCAGAGTTATTACCTGTAATAAATGTGAAAGATTCCTGCAGTGATAACCAGGCAGGACTGAAACACATCCAAGCTGTCACCACAGTAACAGCACCGCCCATCCACAGGTGAGGGGAGGAGCAAAAAGAGGGACTTTGACCATTTTATACTAAAAACACTCAACTAATGTTTCTAATATGAAACAAATAAGCCCACATTAATGTGAGCGTTTATTAAATAATAATAATGATGATTTCCTCCTGATCTCATTTCCACAGCAGAGAAAACTGTGGTGTATATTGAGGTGGAGGGTGTGGTCTGTGGCTCAGGTGTAGAGTGAGGGTGGGGTGCACCACAGCAGCATGCTGGGACTGCTGAGGGTGGAGGAGGGAGTGATGATGACATCAGAGCTGCAGCACAGAGACCAGTGAACACACAGTCTGTTCATCTTTGCATAGATACAATATACAGCACAATATTGAATGACAGACACGCTGTGGGAGCTTCCACAGATACACTGACGTCAGCATCCAGAGTCCTCCTGCTGCTCCCCCCTCAGAGCCCCGTGATCAGCACCAACACATTCAGTTAGATGACAGAGTCCAGCTGCAGCTAGAATCAGCTCCCCTCTGTGAACAACAGCACAGCGTCAGTGTTTCACACTCAGTGAAAGGAGGAAACAGCAGAAGAACACCATGTGTGCTACGTTTCCCAGGACACACTACAAACTGCACAAATACAGAGCAGCACGTGGAAGGACCTGGAGCTGCATTTACAGAGCTGCAGACAGCGTGATGTCCTGTATGGACAGGTGGAAGGAACCAAGTCCTCAGCTGGAACACTCGTGTTTGTCCACAGACAGGAAACACAGCAGGAAACTTCCTCACAGAAGTGCAGCTCATGGATAACACACTTCCTGTCAGTCAGAATGAGGCTGCAGCCAAACACAGAAAGGTGTTTTTGTCCAGATGAGCCCAGAGAAGAAACACGAGTGTTCACAGACATCAGAAGCTCAGAGAGGTGAAACATGAGGTTGGAGTCCTCGTCAGCATCCAGAAGAGCTGCTGTGAAACCCTGAGTACTCATGACAGACTCTGATGGCACAAACACATCATGATTCAAACAGAAAGACAAACATGGAGCTCCTGATCCTCCTGCATGAGAACAAGCTGACATGAGCGCTGTGTCTGAGAGTGTCTCCCTGTCACAGTGACAATAACACAGCTGCTGCTCACAGTCATTAAACTGACCTGAGGTCAGCTGTGCTCCTTACATATGAACCATGTGACCTCACATCAGTGCTGTGGATGACTGTAGTCATAGAAGAGTAGAGCTGTAGCAGGTGGTGTGAGGAGGAGGTGGTGTATTCTAGTTAACGCAGTACTGAAACACTCCAGCAGAGGGCGCTGTTAAGTCCTTATTGTAACACAGTTACTGTGTGCAGTTAGACTTCATACATAATCTGCACTTATTTCCATCAGACATGCTGTCAGTAAATGATTGGTTTCTATTGATTCTACTTCCTGTTGACTCGTTTGATGACAGTGAAACAATCACAGCTGATTGTGTGATGATGTAAACTGTCACTGTTACATTCAGTGTGTGTGACATAATGTTAGTGCAGGCTGATAACAGCCTGGTTCTGTTAGAAACACATGAACGTGTCCATAGATCAGTGTGTGTTTAACATGAGAGCTTCAGCCCTGCTGATGTGTTAAATAAAGACATGCAGGAAAACTGATGAGACTCTGAAATAACTCTTTATATTTATAATGTAACTCTGCATCAAAAGAACAACAAAGGATCCCAGACAGGTTTCTGTGAACAAAGACCATTCTGATGTTTCTGTGTTTCTAACACTTTGACATTATTAGTAAACAGACTGCAGTGAGCAGCATTTATAAAGAGCTTCTATATAAAGATATGACAGCTGTTTGACAAGTTTATCACTCTGTGTTTGGACCTGATCAGTCCAGCTGTTTACTTGAAACATGTTCATTTACCTGTTCTGTTATATTCATGTTCTTGTCTCTGTTGAAAACACATTTTAATGTCCCTCAGATTTTTCTCCCAGATGAATAAATATAAAAATGACACAAACTGACTGCAGCTACTTTTTGTCCTTTCTGTCAAAAACCTTCATGTGACTCATGAGAGACACGTTTCAGCTGTTTGTGACAGATCAGAGGCCAACAAGTCATTTATAACACTTTCCATCATTGTTTAAAGTTCTCAGTGTTTCTGTGTTGCTGCGTATAGGATCTCCCAGCATCATCACTGTGCTGTCCAATCATTGTGTGCGAGGTTACCCTTATAGTGCGATGTGTGTTTGCACAAAGAGAAGCATGTGTGTCAAATATAAATAAGCACAGAACAGAAACAGCTGCTCGTTTCTTCTGTTTAGAGTCAAGTTAGTGTTTTGTGTCTTTGTTTGAGGCCTGATGTCGAGCAGAGGTGTGTGTAACTGCACTGCTCTGTTATATGTGTGAAGTGTGTGCTTCTCTTCAGCATCATCTTTGTCACTGCTGATTCCTTTGTGTCATCATGTGTTGAGAAGAGAGAACAGTTATAACGGAGGAGCAAAAGGAAGCCCTGAAATCTGCATCAACAAGGAAGTGTTGGCTCACCAGTGATCCCAGCAGAGCCACTGGTTTGGCTCCAGTTGTTACAGATTCAATGATGTTGTTGCTACAGATACATGTCAGCATCTTTATTGAATTTAATATGAAGCAGAAATGGTGTCATTAGGAGAAGAAGAGGAGAACAAGTCCGGCGAGGAGGCAGCAGCTCTTAAAGATGAAACAGCAGCTCAGCCCTGAGCTCAGAGAGCTGCACATGAAAAAGCTCCTCAAGCAGATCCTGTCAGAGGTTTGTCATCAACAGGAGGAACTGTTCACATCATAGGATGAAGATGCTGTCAGCTGGATGAAGAAGGTTATTTAATGCAAACGTTCACACTGAAGTCAAATTGTTGTCGTGTTGAACAGATTCATGTACTGATCGTCTCCAGAATGTTAGAAGAGCTTCAATGAATCATTAGAAACAACTTACAGCTGCACAGCTGTGTCAAACACATCTGTGTGTCATTGTGGGATTGTTGTGTTTCTACATGTGACACACGTCTAAAACATGCACACAATCTGAACACAAACAGGGACTCATGTGTTCCCACAGCCAGATGCTGAGAGCCATTTCCTTGTAGTCCTGTGTCTACATACATGAACCATTAGATGTTATTGGAATGATTGTCAGCTCTGATAGTTTCATGTGTGTTTAGCTGGACGCTGTTTGATCCTCGACATGTTTAAAGGTGTCCAGTCCTGAGACACTGGGGCTGGAAACAGCTGTGATGTCATTGGACTGTCACACAGACAGAAGTGCATGAAGTGAGCAGCCGAGGAGCCGCTGATGTTTTGGATTCAACAGCATTTGAAAGGTCGACACAGACACATTTGCACACAGAAAGCTGAATCTGTCATATGCCACAGTGAACTCACTGTTCAGTGTTTTTCAGGAAGCTTCTTAACTGCCTCTGCTGCCAAACAAGCAGCTGATGTCCTTGAGAAGAAGCTGAAGAAGTCTTCAACAACAAACACAGGAAGTGGACTTTCAAATACTAGATTCACTTTAGACTCACAGAGAAATGACTCAACCAGCTGTGTTTGACTCTATGAAAGGTCAGTGTGTGTCTGCACACAGACTGTTGTGTTGGACTGTTATTCAGTTGTCTGCTGAATGTTTTCAAATGTCTGCATCTCAGCTGTGATGAGGCTGGGGGTCATGGGAGGCCACCGTAGCAGCCTCTTCAACATCATGACATCATCATAAATGCTGCTGGACTGTCTGATGGGCTGACGGTGAAAAAGCCGTCGGGAAGGAAACAGAAGACATTTCAGAGGCTGCAGCAGATTTCTTTGATTCGGGGCCTTTTTCAGCTTTATTGGACAGAGCAGTGAAGATAAGTGACAGCAAAGCAGAGAGAAAGGGGGCGTGGCCCGGGTCAAAGCCAGGCCAGCTGCTCTCCACCTCGTGGTCACCTGCTCATCCTAGTGAGCTCCACCAGCAGCCCTTTCACACACTTTACACTGTCAAACACTGTGTGTGGACCTCAGCTAACAACAGGCTACATTTAAGTCTGGACTACATGCTTTTATATTGTTTTTATTCCATCAGCAGCTCAACATCATGAGCAGCTTTGACATAAAGACATCAAACTCAAGCTGACTTTAAACTACTTTTAATACAGGGGCTCAAAAACAACAACATCTTTATTATATATCAGGACACAAAGTCATTTCATCTCAAAGGGAAACAGCTTTATTTGGAATAACCAGCACTATCAACTGGTTTGGGATCTCCACCAGTTTCATGTCTTTGCAGCTTCTCCAACAAAGTTCCTGTAAAATCAGCATGTTTGTCTTTATTGGTTTGATAGTGATTGATTATTCAGTCCCAATCTGCTGTCATCTAAAGAACAAAATGATGTTTCTATGAGTCACAAAGCTCCAGATGTTGTCGGCTTCACAAAGAAAACAAAGAACTTAAACACAAAGTGTTTGGAGCCAAAATGTTCCCAAGCTGCTCTTTTTGAAATGGCAGAGGTACAGTGGTGTCTAACAGCACACTGTGGAAGGCAAACATGTTATTGTTGGATGAAACTTCATGAATCCTTTGTAGATTTGAGCTGTTGGAGCCTTTCTTTTCTCTTCAGGTGTACAGATGCTGAGGAGGCAGGTGAAGCAGGTGGAGCTGTTGTGATGCTGGCAGAGGGTGTGTCTTAGTAACTCTGTGAGGCAGAACTGGATCCAACATTGTGGATGTGTTGATGTTGGAGCCATTAAGAGTCTCTGGCCACACTGTAGGATTTCCCTTTGATCCACTGTGGGGGCATTTTGGAGTCTGTCAGTGAAACTCTTCATGTTTGTGTTTGACTCCAGTTTATAGAAACAGAGAAATGTGTCATGCTTTTGTTCGGCCTCCACAAATACACACATTTGTTCATTGGTTGGACTTTTTGGAAGGAGACACATTGAAAACCATGTTAATAAGATCTTGTTGTTTCCTGTGGATCCGACACAGAGAGTGGACTTCAGACAGAAAGCGTGGAAGAGATTTTAGAGGCCGTGTGTGGCAACAGGAAGTTTCTGTGTGTTTGCTGATCTTACATGTGGAAAACAACACGTGATGTTTGTGAAGTTCTACAATGATCATTGTTCTCACAGCATTTTGAGTGGGAACAGTTCAAACTGGGAGTAGTGGGAGTTATTTACTGATTGAAACAAGCTGAATGTTTCTGTGACGATGAAGATCAGCAGCTCAGCTGATCAATGAACTGACATCTATCAGTCGTTTCATGAGATGAAGTCATCAGCAGACATTTGTTCTGACTGTGTGATGAATGTCAGAAGGTCAGGGCTCTGCTTTAGTCACTGCTTGATGATCATTGGCTCATTGTTGAATCCAGGGGCCCAGTCTGACCTCTGACCTTTGCTGCAGGTCTTCTGTGTTATCTCCACTTTCATGTCTGATCTTCTGCTGTATCGTCCAAAATAAACATCTGGATCATTTCCAACACTTCAGCAGATCTTTAGTTTGTGCAGTGCAGCACAGAATAACACATATTGTACTATACTGCCCACTTCCTGATCTTATTGGATCTGTGTGTGAGGTTGGTGAAGGAAACACATGTTTACTGAGTGAGTCGCTGCCATTAGGAACTAGTTTTTATATCACAGCCTGGAAATCACACAGGACCATTTCTGCAAGTGAAAAGTCGTCATTGGAGGAAAATCATTGTGTAGTTTGTGCGACTGAAGAATTGTCCCAACTACATGTGCTGCTGACCTTTGTGAGATTATTCGGTTATCATATGTTACCTTATATATGTAATCAAAGTAGTTGATACTGCTGTAGATCATATTATACCCTGTCTTATTTAATGAATCATTTCAATGTAAGCAGCTATCTCCTGGAAGTTTTCAGTCTTTTGAATATGTGGCTTTACAGCTGAAGGCCCCATCCAAAGTTGTGTTTCTTAATGTTTACAGGCCTCCCAAATACTGCACAGACTTTTTTAATGACCTCAGTGAACTGCTGTCTGTGATCTGTGTTGATTTTGACTGTGTAATTATTGCTGGGGATTTTAACATTCATGTGGACAACCCTCAGGACAAAGGGACTAAAGACCTGAGTAACACTCTGGGCAACTTTGGGCTGACTCAGCATGTAACAGAGGACACACATAATAGAGGACACACTCTTGACCTACTGATCTCCAAAGGCCTGAGCATTTCAAAGGTTACTGTGTCTGATGTGGGCTTATCTGATCATTACTGTGTTTTCTTTGAAAGTAAAATCTCAGCCCACACAAATATATCAACAACAGTGATCACAAAACGGTGTATAACTGAACACAGTAGTGCAATTTTTAACCAGGTCTTCCCATTAACACCTGACCTGTCCAGAGGGTCAGTCAATGAGCTCGTCAATAGCTTCAATGCTAACATGTTAAATGTAATGGACACTATTGCTCCCATTAAGGTGAAGGTTATCTCTGGAAGGAAAAAGTCTCCATGGAGAAACTCCACACTGGTGAAAAATGAAAAAAGAGAGTGTAGGAAAGCTGAGCGCAGATGGAGAAAAACAAACCTCCAGGTTCATTATGACATCTATAAAGAGAAACTTCACAATTATAATTTACAACTGAGGAGTGCAAGGAGGTCCTACTTCTCTGACATCATCACTAAAAACAGCCATAATGCTCGGGTCTTATTTTCTACAGTTGACAGGCTAACAAACCCTCCTGTGTCAGTGGCAGCTGAACTTCATTCGACCATGGCCTGCAATGACTTTGCCAAATTCTTCACAGAAAAAATCCAAAAAATTAGACAAGCAGTTGGTACATCAACAGCAGATCCAGGATATGTACTGTGTCCACCAAAAAACTGTTTAAACACCATGAAACAGTTTCATCCGATTAACAGCAAAGACCTGGAGGACATCTTAGGTCAACTGAACTCCTCCTCCTGCTGTTTAGATGTCCTGCCAACAAGTTTTTTCAAAAAGGTCTCAAAGACTTTAGAGTCAGACCTGTTACAGATCGTCAACTTTTCTTTATTATCAGGTGTGTTTCCAGAACCACTAAAAACTGCTGTAATTAAACCTATACTGAAAAAGGACAATCTTGACAAGACACAAATGAACAACTACAGGCCGATCTCAAATCTCCCATTTTTAAGTAAGATCATTGAAAAAACAGTTTCTCAACAGCTCAGTTACTTCTTAAAACAGATCCCTCAGGTCATCTGGATCCGGTCTTTTATCAGTTCCCAGAGTCAGAACCAGACACGGAGAAGCTGCATTCAGCTTTTATGCTCCTTATATCTGGAACAAACTCCCAGAAAGCCTCAGATCAGCTGAAACACTCAGTTTATTTAAATCCAGGTTGAAGACTCACCTGTTCTCAGCTGCATTTGAATAAAGCACCAAATCCACACTTTTAAGCTTAAATTTCAAAACTTACATTTAACTACTGATTTTATCTACTGTTCTGATCTGTTTTGATTTTATATACTGTTTTGTTTGTTTGTTTGTTTGTTAATTAGTTAGTTAGTTTATTTGCTTGTTTTAATCAATTTTAAATCATGCTTTTTATTTGTTTTTGTTTCTAATGTCTCTGTAAAGCACTTTGAATCACCTTGTTGTTGAATTGTGCTATACAAATAAACTTGCCTTGCCTTGCCTTTAACATAGAGTGTGTGATCAGTATGTAGTTTTAGTTTGCATTATACTTCTGACTTAAAAGAGTGTGAAAATCATTAGATCTATTGGATTGACCTGTATTACTTGACACTGTTGAATGTGTTACACTGTTTCTTGACATGTCATACTGCTGAATCATGAAGAGAATGTTGTGTGCAGAGGACCTTGTGCCGATAATAGAAGAGACAGACCACATTCCATACCCCCACCTTACAGAGAGCAGAAAGACAAGGAGCCGAGGTCATAACTTAGGCGCCGTAAGAGAGAAAGAATGTGAATGTTTAGGCTTTTACGACTAGGTGGGGGCCGCTAGAAGCTATAAGAGGCTGTGTAACCCGTCACCACTTTGAGACTTGCTGTGACCCTCTGCAGGCAGGTCTCCCCATCATGATGGTTCTTATGCTCTTAAGTGTTGAATTATATGGAAATAAATGATTGTTGATTGAGCATTTATACACCGAGTACTGTCCTTCCTTCAGCCCAAAGATTCAAAGAATTGGGAGATTTTCAACACCTTTGACCTTTTCTTTAGGTGCACAGAGGAGTCTGTGGAAACATCCAGAACTGAGGCAGTGCTACAGATGTCTTCAAATAAAGTTTTGTATTTAACCTGTTATTGTGCAGCATACAGCCCACACAAAGTTAACGAGTGGCATTGACATGTAAACAGTAAACAGTACTCCATGTAATCAGAATCAGAATACTTTATTGATCCCTGGGGGAAATTATTTTTTGTTACAGTGCTCCATTTTAAACCAACATTAAGACAAGACAGACAATACACTAACTAAGAATAGTACAATATATACATATATATACATACATACATACATAAGTCACTCATAAATAAATATTTGGAAAAGAAACATGTGTAGCTGTAGCAGCAAACAGTGTGTTAAGTGGATGCGTTGTACAGGGAGATGGCCACAGGCAGGAATGATTTCCTGTGTCGTTCAGTGGTGCTTTTCGGTAATCTCAGTCTCTCACTGAACGAGCTCCTGTGACTGACCAGCATGTCATGGAGTGGGTGGGAGGTGTTATCCAACATTGTCTTTATCTTGGACAGCATCCGCCTCTCCGACACCACCTTGAGGGAGTCCAGCTCCATCCCCACAACATTGCTGGCCTTACGGATCAGTTTATTAAGTCTGTTGGCATCTGCGACCCTCAGCCTGCTCCCCCAGCATGCAACAGCATAGAGGATCGCACTGGCCACAACAGACTCATAGAAAATCCTCAGCATTTTCTGGCAGATGTTGAAGGACCTCAGTCGCCTCAAAAAATAGAGACGACTCTGGCCCTTCCTGTAAAGTGCTGTGGTGTTTTTAGCCCAGTCCAGTTTATTGTCAATGTGTACTCCAAGGTATTTATAGTCCTCCACAATGTCAACACTGACCCCCTGGATTGAAACAGGGGTCAAGTGTTTCCTGGTCTTCCTGAAGTCCACGATCAGTTCCTTGGTCTTTGCCACGTTGAGCTGCAGATGATTCTGCTCACACCACGTGACAAAGGAGTCGACCACAGCCCGGTACTCTGTCTCATCATCCCTGCTGATGCATCCAACCACCGCAGAGTCATCAGAAAACTTCTGAAGATGGAGGTCTCTGTGCAGTGGCTGAAGTCTGTGGTGTAGAGGGTGAAGAGGAAGGGGGAGAGGACAGTCCCCTGTGGCTGGATGGCAGTAGCGTGACTCCCCAGTCAGCCTTTGACCAGTCCAGTGTTTCTGTTTCAGTCATTTAAACATTGTGATATCCAGATAAGTGAAATACCCTCCACAGAACAGCAGCATGACTACATGATCTCCCTAATCCGGCGATACAGGAACAGCCGACTGTCTCCACTACTCCACTTTCTCTTAGCATTAGCCATGCTAAGTGTTTAGCCTGATTAGCGTTCTGGCTCGGCTCTACAGGTGCTTTAAGAAAAATAAAGTCGTCTTGTTTGTTGAGCAGTACTTTATCAATGTTGTTGCTGTGCAGGTAATTATACGCCTCGGTGCTCTTATAATTACACAATTCCTCGCCAACAACACCTTCGGAAAATACAAGTCATTAATAATGTGGATGTAGCTAACATCGGGCCATAGTTTAAAGTCATCTACCGTGAGAAGTGACGAGCGAGGCACTGCTACTGAACTGTTAAGATTTTTCAAACATCTCTACTGTCTATACACCTTTAATGTGTTGCCATTTACACCAGGTAAAAACACCTGATTCATTCCAGTTTCTCTGCTTTCACTTTGATTCATGTCAACACGAAGCCTGAACGTCTGTGATGAACACACTATCAGCATCACTGACATATTTCATCATTTAAAAACACTTCCTGTCACTGTGGTGGTTACAGTGACATCATGCAGTTTATGCTTTGACCTCCAGAGGGCGACAAATCAGCACAGACAGAGAGCTCCATTCAAACTTTGCTGCCATCAGGAATAATTCTTCAAATATAATCATCAGTGTTTGAGCAGTTATGATATCAGGGACAATCTAGACATGTGTGACAATACTGAACATGTCACATGACACACCTCAAACATCATGTGATCCACTCTCAGTCTGCACTTTCATTCATGACTTCAACAGGTTGAAATGAGCTTTGAAGAAACATTCAGTGAAATAAATCTTTCATGGATTCATGTGAGCAGCAGATGAACTTTACAAAGAATCAGTGGATTTATCTTCTGTTTTAGATCAACTTTGATCACTTCGAGCCATCTTAAGTCCGTTTGTTCTTCTCACTCACTAACGTCTCATATGATTTCAGATCCCTGCTGTTCCCCAGCTGCCCTGTAGGTGGCCTCAGTGTGTCTCACACCATTTACAGATGATTACAGGTCGTTTACAGTTCAAACAGGTCCAACATAAGAAATATGCAGAAAATATCCTGCTATAGCACTTTGGGTCAAAGTGCAGATGTTCCAGATGTTCTGAGTCTGTCTGTGTTTCATGTTAACATGTAGATGTTGGACCAAAGTGAAGCTTTTTGATGTGACTGCAGGAATGTGAAGTGTAACTCTGAGCTGTAGGAAATGAAACTAAACGGACTTTTTCTCCTTTATTTATAGGAAAGTGTAGGAGAGCAACAGATGAACAAGCGTTACTGTAACAGGAAACATCAGAGGACCTTTATGTTCATCATCATCACTGTTTCCTTGTTCTGTCACAAACACACAACACTTCCTGCTCTCTCTCTGATGGATCTGATTGGCTGTTTCATTCACAGGAGGTCAGGGCGTCACACAAACAGCTTTAACTGCACAACGACACACTTTAAATCATCTGCAGACAAACCTGTGTGTTTGATTTATGAAGAAATAATAAAGACGTGTGTACAGCTGTCCATGAAGCAGCTTCTCACACAAACTCTGACACTTCAGCCACTTTAATTCCTGCAAAGCTGCGTAATAAAGAGCTGTGACTGCTATGAGCTGCTGATGATGACTGCATGAAGCTCTCAGCTGAAGCTTCTTTCATTTATTTTAATGTTAATGTCGCCCTTTTAAACAAAATAATATTTTCCAGTTACAGAAATCATAAAGTCCAAACTAAAGTGCTACTGTTGCTATATGCATTTTATATAAATCATGGATGATGGTCCTGACATGAAGGAAGAGAAAGTTACAGGTTGCATCCTTTGACTTTGTCTCCGTGCCTTTGGGCCATTTTCAGAAGGACAGATGTTTCTGTTCAATTCTTAAATCAATTTTTTCAAACACAAACACTATTTTAAAGCTTCTAGAGAGTAAAATATTAATGATAATTATAATAACAATAATAAAAACAAAAGCTCTCAGATCCATCAAACCAAGCAGCAGAAAGAACAATAACTGAAGAGAAAACTTTAACCTTGTAGACTTCATTATGTTCCAGCTGCTCTACAGACGCTGTGACCTCGAACTTAAGCAGGTCGTAAAGTATGTGCAGCTCAATAACTTCATAATCAGACCCTGTGGTATTTAGGCAGCAGAACAACTAAGAATAACAACTACAAAGAATGTTTTTAGGTTTCTGTTGTACTGCAAGGTTCTGTACAGGAGAACCAAACCAAGAGCAAATATTACGTCTCATTTACACCTGAGCACGAAGAGCCATCAACATTTAGCAAATTGAATCATCTTTGTTTAGATGCAAGAAGAATCATATAGAAATGAAAAAGTAGAAATAGAAATCCAGAGCAAAGATATCCTCTAATTCAGCGTAGCACATGTGCAGCTGCTGCGATTCACGTAAGCATTCGGCTCGTCGCTGTTGCAGATTTTTCTCTCGCTGTTCTGGCTCACAGCGCTGCAAACACAAAAATAAATATCCCCAAAGGTGTGAAAGGGAGCTAATTAGTAAGAGTATTGTTACTCTCCGCAGGAGTAGTCCAGCAGTAGAAATCAGTCCAATAACAAGGTGTGTAACATCTAGCAGGGTGACAGAAAAACCCAGGGTAACTTCTAAGGACCTCAACGTCTCTCTCACATTGTGTTTTTAAACATGCTTCCATTTGTCACTTCAGTCTTTACTCTGAAATACAGGAAGAGAAATCATGGCTGAAACAATTTCTCATGAAACCAGGGGTGTGGTCCAACAGTCAGTTTGGTGAGGAAGGTTCCTAACTGAGAGAAGTGACCCAGAAGTATCTGTGTAGCAGCCACAATGAATCCAGATCATGAGCTTTATTAACTGATCAAAGTCTCTTCTTTCATCTTCTGTATCATTCAGTTTGCATTGGTAATGCCCATTATTGTAATGCTTTTTTAAGACCAGCAAAACTTTATTTCACTTTGGGTTAGCTGGGATAAGTGATGGATGGAGGGAATTTTACTTCAGCCACAGAAATCCTAAACAGGAAGGAGGAGCAGAGTTACAGTGGATCACTATCCAGCAGGGAAACAAGGTTTATTTCAATTTCTTGGCCATGAGTGAGATTTACTGAGTGGGCAAATTAGGGAGACGACACCATCAGATCCCGAGCCCTCCATGTGTTAATCAAGAGACGGCTGCTGTGCTACATCCATAAATAATGAATAAATTAGGAGCTAAAGCTGAAAGGACAGTTTATTTGTACCATCTTCACGTGAACACATTCAAGAACATCACAGATGAAGAAACATTAAAAACTTCCACACTACATAAAGCAAGAAAAATAGTTTTTCTTTCAGGTGGTTTCAGAAAAACAGAAACATCAAACATCTCCAAGACTCTCTTTGAAAGAACTAAAAACCTTTGTTCTCATGGTCCAATCATGAGTGAACGATGAAGCCTTGTGTGCTAAAACATGTCAGAGTTTTAAAGGTTAAACATGAGTTTCCAAAACGTTTTGCTGGAGAACAATGAACTATTTGACTGAGTTTCAATCATTTACAGACGAGCAAAACCAGGACAGAGAAAAAAGGACAAAACTGACTCAGTAAAACAACAGAAAAGAAGATCCCATGTAGATCTGTATTATGTAGAAGTTCAGCCCAGCAACCAGTTCAGTTCAACACAAGTTTAAATGATTCTATCTGAACTCTGTGGAGCCTGATCTCAAGCTTTTTGAGTCTGACACAGAAACCAGAGGATCTTTCTGTGTCTTCAGATTCACTGTGATCCAGTGATGGGAGTGATTTCAGCCCTGAGTGATCGCGCTGATGTTTGCACAGAGCAGACAATGAGGTGAATGTTTGGGCACATTGGTAACAGTGAAACAGTTTATTAGTAACGTGGGATCGTTTGTGTGCAGAGTATGAACTGAGATTCCTGAAGCTCTTGTCACACTGGTCACAGCTGTAGTTTCCTTCCATGTGTGCACGTTCATGAATGTTACGATTACTTGACTGTGAGAAGCTTCTCTCACAGTGTCTGCACTTGTGTGGTTTCTCTCCTGTGTGGACTCGTTTGTGTGTTTTAAGCTTCCATGCAGTGGTGAAGGATGACCCACACTGATCACAGAGGTGCTTTTTAACCCCACTGTGAATCAGTTCATGTTGTTTTAAATCACTTGGTGTGGTGAAGCTTCTCCCACATTCTTTGCAGTATTTCAGTTTGTCTCCAGTGTGTCTACGTTGATGTCTTTTTAGGGTCTTTTGCCGACTGAAAGTTTTTCCACAGAGGTCACAATGAAAGTCTTTCCCACCACCACAGTGATGACAGGGTTGAGAACTGGATCCATCTGTGTCGCTCTGCTTCTAAACAAAGACACAAAGACAGTGTAAGTCAGTCCTTCAACATTTGTATCCTGAACGTCGCCTGAAATAAAGAGCATCTCTGCAGACGTCCAACTACATTTGACTGTTTCAGTTAACACACTCAGTTTACTGGGCTGCAATAACTACAATACTACCACCATAATACTACAGTAATACTAAAATCATAACTGAAAGGAAAATCTGAATAATCACTCAGAGCTGCTTTTCCATGCAGTAGAATTGCTAACATGCTAACACAGTTTAATGAGCAGAGTTGTTCCAAACAGTCAGGCTAAAATGACAAGATAACAATATAAATACATACCTCACAGTAGCTGCACTTGTAGAGTCTCTTTCTGGTGTGGATCTGTTGGTGTTGTCTCAGGTGCTGTGGAGATTTAAAAGTCTTCTCACACAGGTCACATTGATAAGGTCTCTCCTCAGTGTGGGTAAACATGTGTTGTTGTAAGTGTGCGTCTGTTGTAAACTGTTTGCCACACTGTTCACAGCAGTACACATCATGTCTGGTGTGAATGCGTAGGTGTGTATTTCGGCTCCCTCTCCGGCTGAAAGTTTTTCCACAGATGTCACAGCTGTATGCCTTAATTCCAGAGTGGGTAACTAGATGCTTCTGTAAGCTGCTACTCTGAGTAAAAGCTCTGCCACACTGATCACAGCTGTACGCTTTAACTCCACTGTGGATGAGTTGGTGTTGTTTTAGGGAACGCTTCAAGGAAAAAGACTTTCCACACTCGTCACAGCTGAACGGTCTCTCTCCAGTGTGGATGACCTGATGCTGTTTTAGTGAAGCCTTCAGAGTAAACTCCATCCCACACTCGTCACAGCTGTATGCCTTAATTCCAGAGTGGGTAACTAGATGCCTCTGTAAGCTGCTACTTTGAGTAAAAGCTCTGCCACACTGATCACAGCTGTACGCTTTAACTCCACTGTGGATGAGTTGGTGTTTTTTTAGGTGACCCTTCAAGGAAAAAGACTTTCCACACAAGTCACAGCTGAACGGTCTCTCTCCAGTGTGGATGACCTGATGCTGTTTTAGTTTAGCCCTCACAGTAAAACCCTTCCCACACTCGTCACAGGTGTGTTTTTTCTCTCCCTTTCTTCTGTGAGGTTTGTCGGCCTCCTGAGAGCGCTGACTTCTGGCTCCATGTTGGTCCTGCAGTGACAGAGATACAAACAGAGGCAGTGAGTGAAATGCAGTCGTGGAACAAACTCAACCTTCAAACTCCATTAACACTAGTTTTAAACCTGAAGGTGGAGCGTGGCACCAAACACCTTAAAGGTCTCTTATCCCCACCTGCTGGTAGTTCTAACACATTACATCCAACCTGCTGTTAAAGATAATTCATGACTGTTCAAACACTAAAATCATGCCCATCCCTCCTGATTGTGTACACACACACACACACACACACACACACACACACACACACACACACACACACACACACACACATTATTTTATAATTTAGATTATTTTGTTGTTTCCTATTACATATTTCTATAATTTGTATAGATTTATACAGAATTATTCAGTGATAATAAATCCTATGTTTGTTTATTCTAAAGGAACCCCGTTAGCTTCCACAACAGATGTTGCTCGTCTTCCGTCAAATACTCACATAAAATATTACACAATAAAGTGGATTCAAGATATCCACATAATTTCACTCTTACATCCACAGTGAGGTTTCACAATTGTTCAAATATAAGCAATCAATAATAATAATAATAATATCAATAACATTGAGGCACATTACACAAATTTCAAAAACAAATCATGTCTTACAATATTTACAACAACTAAAAGCTCTGTAAATCGGCTTTTAAGTGTTCATTGAAGTTTTGAATAATTCTCTAATTTTTTAAGGCAACTTATTCCACTTAAAAGTTGCTCTAAATGTAACAGTTTTACAAAACGTTACTTTTAACTCGAGCATTTACTAAATTGCAGTTTGTTGAAAACTGTGTAATATGATGATGTATTTCATCTGGATACTGCAGCTGAGCAGAATAAATGTGGTGTGTTTAACAGAATTGCTTTCTTTAGAACTACAAGTAAGCCATAGAATATTTTAGCCTGTACAGGAAGCCAAGAAAGGTTATTATGCATTTGATCAATATTAGTATAGTATGAACATCTTCACACTAATCTGGACGCCTTATTCTGGACTAACTGAAGTCTGTTAAGATCTGTCTTATTAGCTGCTGACCAAATGATTGAACAATACTCCAGATGAGACATTACTAGTGCATTAATGACATCTTTCATAATGAAGAAGTGATACACAAAGAGCATTTCATAGCCATAGCTATGCCTTGTCGGCAGAGTTATGTGACATTAGTGATGTTTGTACTTTCAGCGTTAACTTGGTTTTAAAGCCTTTAAAATATACGCCGTTCAATAGTCGACCTTCATCTGACAGAGAATGTGATGATTTTGTGGATAATTAAAGTCAGTCATATATCCACAAACACAACAAGCTGAAAGTCAGTGATGCTGCTCGGTTTGCAGTCCTGAACATCACGGCACAAGCAGGATCCACTGCACTGTTAATGTTAGCTGTGTTATATTGCTGCCTCTGTTCGGTGGTGTCGAGCCAAACGCACTTTAACGTGTGTTTGAACGAGCTGACGGTTCACTCGTTAAGCTGAAAGAAAGATGCTTTAATCACAGCAGTCACACATGTGTCCACTGCACCATCTGGAACTCTTCTTGTTTACACTCGTAATAACACAAACACTAAATCCTGCTTCTCTGGTGCTGTTGTGTAGCAGTGTGTACACCTGAGACTGTCACCTGTCTGTCTGTCCTGCACTCTCTCTCTGTTTCTTTCTCTCTGATTGTGGAATAAAAGTATTCATTCATTTCATTTCATTCATTTATTTGTTCATTTTCAGGCACAACAAATACCTATATTGAACATAAAATACACAAAACAAAAAACAAAAATTGCCTGAAAAAGGAGTGGGACGAAGAAAACTTATTAAATCCCACCCCTATACTCACTCATCAACAAAAAAAAACAATAAACTTCCCGCAGCTACGCCCATCATTGCATACAGACCCATCAACAGCCCCGGGCAGATACAAGCATCTAAGCGGCAGCTCGCAAACAACAATTAGAGTCTTCATAACTGAATACAGAATATATAAATTATAAATTGCATTACCACAGGTAACAGGCAGTAATAACTACAAGTAACAAACACACATACATATACATACATATATATCTACACACACAAGTACATATATGTACATACATACGCACACTTTTTTATTTTTTTTTATTTTGGAATCCATACCAGCAATGGTAAGAGAACAGACATTACAGAGCACACTAAAAGCATCATTGAGTATACTGTGACCAGACCAACTGTTTGTAGAGAAATTTAAATCTATGAATATTTTTGCATTGTTTCAATTGTAAACTCAGACTGTTCCAGATTTTCACACCACATACAGACACACAAAAACCTTTACGGGTTGTTCGAGTTCTGGGTAATTTGAATTCTCCAAAGCCTCTCACATTATAAACCTTTTCTCGAATTTCAAATCTAGTTTGTAAATTTGCCGGTAAAAGTTTAGTAAAAGCTTTATACAAAATTATGGATGTATTGTAATTAACCAGATCCTGGAATTTAAGTAACTTTGCCTGAAGAAAGAATTTGTGAGTATGATCTAGATAACCAGCCTTGTGAATAATACGCAGTGCTCGTTTCTGTACTGTGACTAATGGATTAGTTGTATTTTTATATGTGTTTCCCCACACTTCCACACAATATGTAAGATATGGAAGAACCAGGGTACAGTACAGAGTACGAAGTGCATCTTTATCAAGGAATTGTTTCACTTTGTTCAAAACTGCGAGGCTTCTAGAAATTTTGGTTTTTATGTGTCTGACGTGGGGTTTCCATGAAATTTTATTATCAATTACGACTCCCAAAAATTTGTTTTCACTCACATTATCAATTGGTACACCTTCAATGATAATTGGTAATTCTATATTATATTTTAAATTACCAAAAAACATTGCTTTAGTTTTATTTATATTTAATGATAATTTATTTATGTCCATCCATTTTTTTATTAATTGTAGCTCCCTGTTTACGGTCATTACAAGATCAGTATAATCATCGCTACTGAAAAATATGTTGGTGTCATCTGCGAACAGTATGAGTTTAAGTACTTGAGAAACATCAAAAATATCATTTATGTATACATTGAAAAGTTTTGGTCCCAACACTGACCCTTGGGGAACACCACATGTAATACCAAGTTTCTCTGAATGGTAATGCCCTATGCTAACATATTGTTCCCGACCTGTTAGGTAACTTTTTAACCAGTTACCAGCTTTCCCTCGAATACCATATCTTTCCAATTTATCCAGTAAAATTGAGTGATTGATTGTGTCGAAGGCCTTTTTGAGATCAACAAAAATACCAACTGCATATTTATTTTTATCCAGTGTATCAGTAATTTCTTCTACTGCCTCAATTATCGCCATTGAAGTGGTTCTTTGCGTTCTGAAACCATACTGACCAACATTTATTATTTGATGTTTTTCAAGGAATTTTTCTAATCTTGAATTAAAAAGTTTTTCTAGAATTTTTGAGAATTGAGGCAGTAGAGAAATCGGCCTATAATTGGTAAAACTGTGTTTGTCATTACTTTTATATAGTGGTATTACTTTCGCAATTTTCATTTTTTTTGGAAAACAACCGGACTGAAATGATAAATTACAGATATATGTTAAGGGACTAGCAATATTCAGAATAACCTGTTTAACTACAGACATATTTATGTCATGATAATCCATTGAAGACTTACTTTTACATTTTAATGTGATATTTATTACTTCTTGCTCATTTGTAGCTGAGAGGAACAGTGAAAAGGGATTTGATTTTATATTACTGATATTTTCATTTTTATGACACGGGATGTCCGCTGCTAGTTCCGGGCCAACATTTATGAAGAATTTATTGAACCCATCGACAATATTACTCATGTTGTGATTTTCACCATTTGCATCAGTAAAATATTCAGGATATGATGTTCCAGAAGATCCTTGTTTAATTAAGTTGTTTAACACATCCCAAGTTCCTTTTATATTGTTTTTATTTTCATATAATCTTCTTCTATAATAAAGTTGTTTGCTCGTTCTTATAATATCAGTCAATTTATTTCTATATGCTTTATATCTTTGTTCCACTTCTTTTGTTTTTACTTTGATAAACTGTTTATACAGATTGTTTTTCTTTTTGCAAGCATTAATAATTCCTTTTGTGAGCCAAGGACTTTTTATCTTTTTTTTCTTTGTCATGTGTTCGTTTACAGGACAATGTTTATTGTACCACATAGTAAAAATATCTAGAAAATTATCATAAGCCTTGTCCACATCTGACTCTTCATACACCGAACTCCAATCTTGTTGTGCTAAATCAAAATTGAAGGCATGAATTGCTTCTTCATTTATTGTTCGCTTTGCTATCATGATCTTGGTATCTATTTTTTTTAAATCACAGTCACACAAAGTAAAAACTGGTAAGTGGTCAGTTATATCACAGACAAGCAGGCCACTATTAGTTTGGAAATCCATGACATTAGTAAAAATGTTGTCAATAATAGTGGCGCTATGTGAAGTTATTCTGCTTGGCTTTGTTATTGTTGGATATAGTGATAAGCTGTACATCGTGTCAGTAAAGTCATCAATGGCTTTTAACCTTGTTGGATTTAGCAAATCAATGTTAAAATCACCACAGATAAATAGTAATTTTTGGTTCACCGAAGCAAACGTTTTTTCTATCCATTCATTAAAAGTGTCAATACTTGAACTGGGTGTCCGATATATACAACTTATTATAACATTTCTCTTTTTTTCATTCATAATCTCAATAGTCAAACATTCCAAAATTCCATCAATAGCCATAGACATAGTTGTTACAACATTATATTTTATAGAGTTATGAACATATATAGCAACCCCGCCGCCCGCCTTATTTAATCTATTCATGTATGTTAAATCATATCCATTCAAACAAAAATCTATTCCTTTATCGACATTGAACCAAGTTTCAGTGATGGCTATAACACTAAAGGGGCGAGAAAATTGTTGCAAATAGTCCTTAATGAAATCAAAATTAGAGTACATACTTCTGCTGTTAAAGTGAATTAATGAGAGCTTCCCGTCTAGGTTAATTTCTTTTTCATATTGTTCCTGAGTGAAATAATTACAATTTTTAACAAAAGAAGAGAGAAAGTTACTTTCAGAATCTATTTCTGGATCTATTATATTATGCTCCTTATATTCACAATCTAGATCAATTACTTTCTGTTGAAGAACTAATTTCAACGTGTCCATGTCATTTCCTGGTGTAATTGATACATTGGTGTCAGTTATACTTGTCCAGATCCTCCATGTTCCTCACTATCAGTACTTTTGCCTCTTCTGGTGTCCCGCTTAGCTTAATGAAAATCTTACAGTTTGTTACCCATGTATGTTGTATTTTACCGTTCTTCTTCAGTTGCCTTGCCTTCCTCGCGATGTCTGCGTTTTTTCGTGTCAGATGCTCATTAATGAAAACGTCCGTGCCTTTCAGTTTGCGTCCTTGTTTCAGCAGTGCGACCTTGTTCTTCCGATTGACAAATCTCATAATGATGGCCGGCAGTCTGTCACTCCTCCTGGGCAGTGAGTGACATGCTTCTATGTGCTCCAGGTCCATCTCTATCCCCTTGCTTTGGAGGAAGGACGCCACCTGTTGCTCCACCGAGTGGGTCTCCTCGTCGCTGGGCTCCCCGACGTTCCCGGCCACCGCGCGCGCGTACGAGCGCGGCTTGATTTTAATACCGCTGATGACCACGTCGTTCGTACGGGTGTACTGCTCCAGCTCATCCACCCGCCGCTCGAGATCCATGATCCGTCTGTCCTTCTCGGCATTTTGGAGGCGTAGCTGTTTTACCTCCTCCAGAAGCCCCAGAGGCAGCTCCTGCTGTGCCCTGACTGCGGCCACGTCTCCGCACAGCACTCCGAGGGAGGTTTTAATGTCCTCAACCTCCTCTGGTGTTGGGCCTTTCTTGGGTGGCATACTGAAGCGAGAGCACGAGGCGGCCACCACGAGGGACTCGGAAGCGGAATTTCTGATGATGGCGCCTGGCTAGGCCTGCTGGCTGATGGTGGAGCCTGGCTGTGGCCTGCTGGCTGATGGTGGAGCCTGGCTGTGGCCTGCTGGCTGATGGTGGAGCCTGGCTGTGGCCTGCTGGCTGGGCCTGCTGGCTGATGGTGGAGCCTGGCTGGGCCTGCTGGCTGGGCCTGCTGGCTGATGGTGGAGCCTGGCTGGGCCTGCTGGCTGATGGTGGAGCCTGGCTGTGGCCTGCTGGCTGGGCCTGCTGGCTGATGGTGGAGCCTGGCTGGGCCTGCTGGCTGATGGTGGAGCCTGGCTGTGGCCTGCTGGCGGATGGCCTTGATTCTTTTTAAGTTCAGGGCCTGGCTGCAGGGCTGGGGTCCACACTCTGCTTCATCATCACTCTGGGTTCTCTGCTAGGATGTGTTTATAAGTTACACTTGTGTTTGAATCCTGCAGCTTATCACACATTTGATTTCCATGTGTGACGACTGCAAGTGTCCAGAGTGAGGACAGACTGAGGGAGCCACTGCTGCACATCATCTGTGAGGCTTTGCAGCCCTGATGATCCACCAGGACAAACTCAGCAGTGTGTGAGGAAGAGGAGGAGGAAGAGCCAGCAGCAGCTGACAGATGGAGAGAATAGACAGACTGTTCCCTGTTTGTGAAGGACTGCTAGGAAAGTTTAACATAACTGTCTGTGCTGAATCAGTCTTATTAGGTAATGTTCAAATAATGTGATCATCCCAGTGTTTTCAGTGTGGGAGAAAGTACTCAGGGCCTTCAAGCTACACACTATGAAAGGCAGCAACAAGTTTAATGTTCAGAAACCTAAAGTCTGTATCAGCAGCAGGATGGAGCTAAAAATAAATGTTGGTTTCAGTTCTATGAAGCTTTGAGTATTTTGGATCAGTAGCTGCTGTGTTTGTTGCATCATATTGCTGTAACTGTTTATATGCTTTATATATTCTGAGCTAAGTTGATCTATAGTGTTACATCATATTCTATAAGGATGTTATGTGTTTGTAGACTTTCTGCCCAGTTTGACCCATTTAGCAGAAGTCAGCCTGTTTAAGGCTCTGATATCTATTCTGTGTGACTTAAAGCAGTTATGACATGGTCTGATTTTCTCACCCAATAAAGGAATATTTCATATATCAGTCTACTCTTCATTCTATCAGACACAGTTATCACAGCTCCTACATTTGCTTTTTACACATATATGTAAGCATTGAGCCACATTTAGTACCAACATATTAAAAGAACAATATTTGTCTCTTATATATGATACATCTGTATACACACTGTCACAGATACTTGTCTGTGAGTGAAGTGATTAATATAATAACTATAATCCATCCATCTTCATCCGCTTTATCCGAGGCCGGGTCGCGGGGGCAGCAGCCTAAGCAAAGGGAGGTCTGGGTCTAATAACTATAATATTGGCCATATTATATTTACATTGCCACAGTGAGATGACTTTAGTCTCATGAACAACATCAGCTAATTGTTATTTACAGCTAATCTTAAACGACTGTTCAGCACAGAAATGAAGCCCAACAATCATGTTTCACAGTCCTGTGGTCTCAGCCTCAGATACTCATCAAATCACACAGAGCTCATGTAGAAACAAATGAACTAAATATGTTCTCCTTCATTTCTGTCAAACAAAGCTGTATGAAACGTTTCCAGCTGTTAGTATCATGGTTGCTAGGCAACCTGGGCAGCGCGACGGAGGCTAGACGTCCCATTTCACGAGCCTACGAGCCTCGCACTTCGGCCTTAGCGGTCTTTGAGTACGCGGCCCTTGAGGACTTTAAAGCTGCAGAACCTGAATCGGGATACAGCCATGATGATCTCCAGCCTCGTGCTCGCCAACATTCTCACCTGAGTTAAGAAGACGATCACTGAAATGGTCTCAGCAGGTCCTTTGATGACAGCAATGAAATGCAGCGGTAAGGCTTTTTGGGGATTAAGTTCGTTTTCATGGCAAAGAAGGACGATGCAGTTCATCTGATCACTCCTCATAACATTCTGGAGTGCAGGCAAAATGCTATTATAAAAACTTAAGCAGCAACTTCTCCAGGTTCCAATATTTATGCAATTCTCAAACCTTTTGGCCACGACTGTATAACCTCTTCTGAAGTTTAGTGGATATTATACATGGTTATGCTCAGGATGTGTCGGCCAGTTTCCACTGGAAACGCCTTTTGGTTAAACTGTCAGCGAGGAATTTGCATTTGCACTGTTACATTTTTATATAACTTTAATGCACATAAACAACAGCTGCTTGTTTCAGTGAAAATACATTGATGGGTTTTTAATAAAGTTGTGCAGCTGTAAAGTATTTTGTCTGGTGTCAATTCTATCGTCAGCTACATCGTTATGGCAAATGTTCAAATGTATATGGTGATAAATATCTTTGGTCACATGGTCCTGCTCTGTCTGTCACCTTCTGTGTTGAGCTCATTGTTTCCTCTGTAGTGGCTGAGCTGAGTCCAAGTAGCTGAAAATGTTCCTCTGCTGCTCCGTCAGACTCTCCTCCTCCTGCTGATCAGCTGGGACACAAAACAGATCTTTGTTAGGCTCCACACTGCACTGAAGAGTCAAAGTGTCTCATATGTTCATCTGACAAGTAAAAGAACACATTTTTGTTTCCCGAGGTGGGCAACTTGTTGGAAACAAACACAAAAGCTTTGAGCACTGATACCTGCCATTGCTGCCATTGAAAGATGCAACGCCAGCAATGTACAACCAAGATGGCGCCGCGTATGGATGCCCTGGTGCTTCAGTGCGTTACTTTTGTCTTGTTTTTGTGCATTTCTTCTGTGTCTGGGCACTCCTCTGGATACTCTTACACCAGAGAAGAGCTCCTTAACTACAGGACTACAACGCCTGTGGATTTATTTCCAATATTTGTCGCATCTGCGGCAGATTTACTGCAGACTCTGACCAGGAAAGCGAGACGCCGAAAGAGAGGGAAGCGAGCCGGCGCACTCGTGCGTTTGAGGAGACGCGGACTGCGAACTGCTCTTCCTGGGATCTTCCTTTCCAATGTACGATCACTCAGGAATAAGACAGACGAACTGGCCCTGATGAGAAGCATGAACAGAGACTTTGCCTCCTCCTGTGTCTTATGTTTTACGGAGTCGTGGCTCAGTGAGGACATCCCGGACTGCGCGCTCAAGCTGGAGGGCTTCCATCTGCTGCGCGCGGACCGGCAGGCCGCTCTCTCCGGTAAGTCCAAAGGTGGAGGTGTCTGCTTCTACATTAATAGTGGCTGGTGCACAGATGTGACAGTGATTGCTCAGCACTGCTCTCCCTCTCTGGAATATCTTTTTATTCACTGCAAACCGTTTTATTCTCCGCGGGAGTTTGCTTCATTCATCCTGGCCGCTGTTTACATCCCGCCAGACGCAGATGCGCAGGCAGCTCAGTGCGCACTCGCGGAGCAGATTCTCCACATGGAGCGGACATTCCCGGACTCTCTCATCATTGCTCTTGGGGACTTTAACAAAGCCAATCTGAGCCATGAGCTTCCCAAATACAAGCAGTATATTAAATGCCCGACCAGAGAGGAGAGGACATTAGACCACTGTTACAGCACGATCAGCGGGGCCTATCGCGCGGTGCCCCGCGCTTCACTCGGACTTTCTGACCACGTCATTATCCACCTAATCCCCGCGTACAGACAGAGGCTGAAGCTCTCCAAACCTGTCGTGAGGACCAAAAAACTGTGGAGCAACGAGGCTGTGGAGGAGCTTCGCACGTGTTTGGAGTCTACAGACTGGGTCACATTGAAGGCTGCTTCTAACAGCTTGGACGAGTTTACGGACACTGTCACCTCCTATATCCACTTCTGTGAGGACAGCATTGTGCCATCACGCACCAGGGTGAGTTATAACAATGACAAACCCTGGTTTACTCCTAAACTCAAAAAGCTGTGGCTGGAAAAGAGTAAGGCGTTCAGAAGCGGAGACAGGGACTGCTACAGAGAGGCCAAGTACAGGTTCACTAAAGAAGTGGACATTGCCAAACATCAGCACTCTGAGAAGATGCAGCAGCAGATCTCAGAGAATGACTCGGCCTCTGTGTGGAAAGGTTTTAGGAATATCACCAACTACAAGCCTAAAACCCCCCACTCCACTGATGACTTGCTCTTGGCCAACACCCTCAACGACTTCTACTGCCGTTTTGACGAGCCATCAGGCAGCCTTCACACCTCCAACGACCCCAACAATAGAGGCACTTTGGACACTCATTCCCCCACCTCTCCCCCCTCCATAGAGCCATCACCACCTTCAAACTGTTCACCTACAACACCCCCCTCCTCACCCCACACAAAAGAGGATTTCACACCACCTCCTCCCACCACAACTCTTCATATTCATGAAGCAGATGTGAGGAAGCAGTTTAAGAATCTGAATGCTCGGAAAGCTCCCGGCCCAGACGGCGTGTCTCCTGCCACCCTCAGACACTGTGCAAACGAGCTGGCCCCAGTGTTTTCTGGCATTTTCAACTCCTCACTGCAGGCATGTCATGTGCCCGCCTGCTTCAAGTCCTCTACCATAATCCCTGTCCCCAAGAAACCTAGGATCACTGGACTAAATGACTACAGACCCGTGGCTCTGACATCTGTGGTCATGAAGTCATTTGAGCGCCTGGTTCTCTCCCATCTCAAGACCCTCACGGCCCCCCTCCTGGACCCCCTGCAGTTTGCATATAGAGCCAACAGGTCTGTAGACGACGCCATCAACATGGCCCTACACTTCATCCTGCAGCATCTGGACTCCCCAGGAACCTACGCCAGGATCCTGTTTGTGGACTTCAGCTCTGCCTTCAACACCATCCTTCCAGACCATCTCCGAGGCAAGCTTTCCCAGATGAATGTGCCTGATCCCATCTGCCGGTGGATCACTGACTTCCTGACGGACAGGAAGCAGCATATGAGGCTGGGAAAGAATGTCTCGGACTCCCGGACCATCAGCACCGGCTCCCCTCAGGGCTGTGTTCTTTCTCCTCTGCTCTTCTCCCTGTACACCAACTGCTGCACCTCCACCCACCAGTCTGTCAAGCTAATCAAGTTTGCAGATGACACCACCGTTATTGGGCTCATCTCGGACGGGGATGAGTCTGCCTACAGGAGGGAGGTTGAACGTCTGGTGTCCTGGTGCAGCCACAACAACCTGGTGCTGAATGCCCAGAAGACAGTGGAGATTATTGTGGACTTCAGGAAGCACACAGCCCCACTCCCCCCCATCATCCTGACTGACACCCCCATCACCTCTGTGGACTCATTCCGCTTCCTGGGTACCACCATCACCCAGGACCTGAAGTGGGAGCCCACCATCACCTCCGTCATCAAGAAAGCCCAGCAGAGGATGTACTTCCTGAGGCAGCTGAAGAAATTCAACCTGCCAACACGGACGATGATGCAGTTCTACACTGCAATCATCGAGTCCATCCTCACCTCCTCCATCACCGTGTGGTACGCTGGAGCCACTATCAGGGACAAACAGAGACTGCAGCGTGTTGTGCGCTCTGCTGAGAAGGTGATTGGCTGCAGACTCCCATCTCTGCAGGACCTGTACACCTCCAGGACACTGCGGCGTGCAGCTCGGATCTCAGCTGACCCTTCTCACCCTGGACACAGTCTGTTTGACCTGCTCCCCTCAGGCAGGAGGCTCCGGTCCATTCGCACCAGAACCTCTCGCCATAAGAACAGTTTCTTCCCCTCTGCTGTTGGACACATGAACAATAACCGTATGACTGTCCCCGCCACTAACACATGACCCTACGCTGTGTTCACTGCATCATTCCATGTTTGGCACTGATCACCACCTGCACTCATGTATATATCTTTCTACGTAGCACTCTTAATTCTTATTCTCATGTATATATCTCATGTATATCTCATGCCCATATCTTTCTACGTAGCACTTTTAATTCTTATTCTTACTTTTATTTTTTCATGTCTATTTAAGTGCTATTTATGACACTATGTTTGCACTGAAGCACCGCAGCAATTTCCTAATGTTGTAAACCTGCTCAACATTTGGCAATAAACCCCTTTCTGATTCTGATTCTGATGTGGATTGTCAAGACTCAAACCAATCATCAAGCAAAGACAACAGGGATCAAATGTACCGCATTTTGATCCGGGACGTACTCTGCATGAAAACAAGCGCTCACTCTTCCTGCTCAACAAATGACAAGGGCGGAGCCTTATACCATGTGATACAGAAGCTGTGCCGTGTGATGCTAAAATTAGCAGGGAAAAAACAACGGAGAGCACGTCAGGGATGACGAGAAAGTGACAGGAGAAAATCCGTCCCGGTCAACCACCCAAACATCAATAACGGGAACCTTATACAGCGCTTCCCTATACACGTCGAACTCCCGCAGGCACAAAGACATTACGGAGGCTATCACTTATCACCTGACCAAAGATATGGCTCCATCAACACTGTGCAAAACGAGGGATTTAGGAAAACGATCAACACCCTAGACAAACGCTACACAGTGCCGTCCCGCAACTATTTTTCTATTGTTGCACTACCTGCTCTGTACACGCAGCGTCGAGCAACGGTGGAGACGGAATTTCAAGCAGGACAACATTTTGCTGCAACAACAAAACGTGAGACATTTGTTGTTTTATGTTTATTTATTGTTATGAGAGAATCATGATCTCAATTCTAAGCCAAAAAATCATGATTCTCATTTTATGCAAAATCGTGCAGCCCTAACATTAACACAAAACTATTGTTTCACCAGAGAAACACACATGAAGAGAGAGAGACAATAACAGCTACCAAACAGTCGTCATAATTCGTCACACAATGAGAAAAGGACAAATCAACAAGTAACAATGACTAATTAATATTAAAATCTGTAACATAATGTATTGTTTGGAGTTTAGTCTGATTGGTTCAGGATGAGCTGCCATTATCCAATCACACGTCTGCTTACCTGCATCTTTTCTCTTTTTTCTAACCTGAGCACCTGATGGCTTTGAACTTTTGTTGTCCATCTTCCATTGGTTTGAATTTTGCGCTCCAGTACAAACACAAATCCCCCAACCCGAGGATCAGCACAATTAACCTAACAGCAGGCACGTGCAGAGGGGGGGGGGGGCTAGAGGGGCTTGAGCACCCGCCCCTTTCCTGATGGGTGCCCAAGGTGCCCTTTTGCTGAGGCAACTTTTTAAAAAAAATTCTTTTTGTTTTTAATGTGTGTGTGCGTGCGGAGTCCTGTCTGTGCCCCTCAACAATAATATTTAACTATTAATCACAGTTTTGCTAAATAAAAGGATCTGGCTTGCATCAGTCACATGATCACATTTAACCAATGATCGCCCTTGACGGCAGAACGCGCTGGTTACGAGCCGGGAACGAGCTCACAAAGAGCACGTGCATTTTTTCCGGTCCGGAGCTGTAGGAGAAACACAAGTTAACTCAGAGACACAGACTGATGCGACAAAACCAGTAAGTAGGTGTACAGCGCACACTGTAGTGTGTAGCACCCAGGAGTATTAGCTTATTACGTACACGTTGGTAAGCTGTCTTGTTGCAACTGACGAACTGAAACAAACGAGCGTGCTGTGTGTGCAACAGCGCGACAAACATTACCTGTCCTTTTATTAACTGCACAGGTAGTGCTGGTCACAGCTGCTGGCTACCTGTGTAAGGCTGTCATGGGTCTGTAGCTCTGTCACCGTTTTAGGGAACATATTTAGTTTTAAAGTATTTAGAACATATTTAGTTTTAAAGTAAGTTTCCGGGCTTTTCCTGCCTTTCTAGGGGGATTATATTTCACTAAAAAACGATCTAATATGCATGTCCACATAATAATTATTATCATTATAATATATTAAAAACACACGCTGTATTTTAAAGAACATACATTAAGAAGCAGATTATATTAGATTTATATTTTAAATAAGACAAAATTTGGATTTTACAGCAGTAAAATGATTGTATCTCTACAGTTTAAACATGTAATGTAATGAGTTTCTCCTCCCCTTTTGTGAGTGTGGACGCTTCATCTCTTTGCTCTTTAAATGCTTTGCTTCTTTTATTGATTTTTATTGATTTTTATGCTGATTTTTTCCCTTTTTTCCTTATGAGCTTACCTGCGATAGCTTCTGGACACTTATAGATCATTAGGACTAAAGTGTTCTTAACAGAAACAGCAACATTTTTATAGTTACCTTATCCTCAGCGCTCCGTGTGTCTGTGGCCTAGACACAGCTGAAGCCTGATTACAGCGTCTGGGCACCGAACAGCCTCAATAGCCTGGAAAGGGGCTAACCGCTAGGCTAACTAGCAACAAGATGCCTTCCCTCTCCACAGATGACTACCACAGCCTCCTGCAGAAGATTGCAGTACTGGAGACAAAAATTCATCGCTTAGAAGTAAACGTGGAGGTAAATGGACTGTGTGGAAATGAAACAACCTTGCCTTTGATTCAAAACAATGGCGATGAGCAAGCTAGTACACAGCTAAGGAGCACAGATAACATGACCAAGAAAGTAGACTCTGTGCATCATTATTATAAATCCTCAAGTGATAATCCCCCCTTGGACTGTCTTGGTGCAAAACCAAGACATAAATCATGTCTCCTGGAAGGCGGAGGACGTACCACAGGCAGGGCACAGCGAGCTGAAATCTCTGAAACCGACTGGCCTTCACTTCCTACGAGACAGAGAAGCTCTTCTACCCCTGTATACGAGAGGAAACAGGACTGGACAACAGTGAATAGGAAGGTTAACAACAAACCTCCAAAACAACTGAATGTGAAACTGCACAACAGATTTGCTCCACTATCAAAGGACCCTGGATCTATATCGGACAACCATCCATCTAAAAGCAGCGAAGTAAGGTCTGAAAATCTGTTGAAAAGTAAAAGACCACAGGGAAAGCTAAAGGCTAGGCCTGAAACTCTGATTGTGGGTGACTCTGCCGTAAAGGATGTACAAAGGATGTGCGGTAAGAACACTAAAGTCCTCTGCTTTCCTAACGATATGGTCAACAACCTGAAGGAGAGAATTCTTCAAATTGCAGATGAATATCCAACTGTGACAAACATTGTTCTGCATACAGGGTCAAACGATGTGTCCAAATAACAGACGGAGGTTCTGAAACGGGACTTTACTGGATTATTAAATACTGTAAACTCTCTGAATGCAGCTGTATTCATCAGTGGACCTGTACCGCCGGTCAGAGGAGGAGACGAGAGATTCAGCAGGTTGTTTACACTGAATAAATGGCTTATATCAGCATGTGCTGACCACTCAGTGCATTTTATCAACAACTTTAATATTTTTTGGGAACGCAGGCATCTGTTTAAAGCAAATGGATTTAATTTTAACAAGTCAGGGGTGAAACTGTTCACCTCCAACTTGTTTTATTCTATACGTCATCCATCCGTGCTTGGTGCCAAGGCTGAGATAAACGAGGAGTTATCTCATAAAGAGGAACAAACAGTACTCCAAGAACAGACAAAGCCCAGCAGAAACCTTGAGGAGGAGCTCCATTTGCCCCCACCCGGGAAGAGCCTCAGAAAGGAGAGACATCTGAGGCAAGAAGAGGGGTCCCTATTTGCCTCCAACTCTCTCAACAACACCAACGACCAGGACAAGGGACCACGACCTTCCCCAGTCCCCCAAACCCCTGACAGGCCATCACCCTCCTCCCCCTCCCTTTCTCCCTCCTCCCCACACCTGAAATTCACTGAGGAGATGATGGAGCGGGTCAATGCTGGGCTCAGATCTACCCCCTGTCCCAATCCCTTTTTGTCCCCCATAAACCCCCCACCAGAGCGGCCAAAGGTTCGCCATCGAGCCCCACCCTCAACAGAGCAATCGAAGTCACATTGCCCAGCCTCGCCCCCCTTAGTTCCTCTTTACCACCTTCATGCCCTGTCTCCGCAGTCTGATGTGTGATGTGTGAAGGGTCCGGGCTGTGAGGATTATGGCAGTGGTGACTTTTCCCAGGAGAAGCTGGGACCCTGTTTACTAGAAGGTTTTAAAATTTCTGTACTTTTAGGTGACAGGAGACATGTGGCCTGGTCAAAACACAGAGAGCTGCACTCTAAAAGATCTTTAAACATAGTAAACATACCTTGTGTGCCACAGACTGCTCCCAAACACGAGGGGACAAGTAATACCTCTAAAACACTTAAGTTGGCTTTATTAAACGTTAGATCTTTAGCTGGGAAAACATTTTTAATTAATGATTTAATCACTGAGCACAGCCTTGATTTTATGTTTTTAACTGAAACTTGGTTGGACCAAAGTAACAGTGGAGCTGTTCTCATCGAGACGACCCCTCCTAACTACAGTTTTATCAGTGAGGTCAGGGCGAGCAGGAGAGGAGGAGGGGTTGCTGTCTTATTTAATGAATCATTTCAATGTAAGCAGCTATCTCCTGGAAGTTTTCAGTCTTTTGAATATGTGGCTTTACAGCTGAAGGCCCCATCCAAAGTTGTGTTTCTTAATGTTTACAGGCCTCCCAAATACTGCACAGACTTTTTTAATGACCTCAGTGAACTGCTGTCTGTGATCTGTGTTGATTTTGACTGTGTAATTATTGCTGGGGATTTTAACATCCATGTGGACAACCCTCAGGACAAAGGGACTAAAGACCTGAGTAACACTCTGGGCAACTTTGGGCTGACTCAGCATGTAACAGAGGCCACACATAATAGAGGACACACTCTTGACCTACTGATCTCCAAAGGCCTGAGCATTTCAAAGGTTACTGTGTCTGATGTGGGCTTATCTGATCATTACTGTGTTTTCTTTGAAAGTAAAATCTCAGCCCACACAAATATATCAACAACAGTGATCACAAAACGGTGTATAACTGAACACAGTAGTGCAATTTTTAACCAGGTCTTCCCATTAACACCTGACCTGCCCAGAGGGTCAGTCAATGAGCTCGTCAATAGCTTCAATGCTAACATGTTAAATGTAATGGACACTATTGCTCCCATTAAGGTGAAGGTTATCTCTGGAAGGAAAAAGTCTCCATGGAGAAACTCCACACTGGTGAAAAATGAAAAAAGAGAGTGTAGGAAAGCTGAGCGCAGATGGAGAAAAACAAACCTCCAGGTTCATTATGACATTTATAAAGAGAAACTTCACAATTATAACTTACAACTGAGGAGTGCAAGGAGGTCCTACTTCTCTGACATCATCACTAAAAACAGCCATAATGCTCGGGTCTTATTTTCTACAGTTGACAGGCTAACGAACCCTCCTGTGTCAGTGGCAGCTGAACTTCATTCGACCATGGCCTGCAATGACTTTGCCAAATTCTTCACAGAAAAAATCCAAAAAATTAGACAAGCAATTGGTACATCAACAGCAGATCCAGGATATGTACTGTGTCCACCAAAAAACTGTTTAAACACCATGAAACAGTTTCATCCGATTAACAGCAAAGACCTGGAGGACATCCTAGGTCAACTGAACAACTCCTCCTGCTGTTTAGATGTCCTGCCAACAAGTTTTTTCAAAAAGGTCTCAAAGACTTTAGAGTCAGACCTGTTACAGATCGTCAACTTTTCTTTATTATCAGGTGTGTTTCCAGAATCACTAAAAACTGCTGTAATCAAACCTATACTGAAAAAGGACAATCTTGACAAGACACAAATGAACAACTACAGGCCGATCTCAAATCTCCCATTTTTAAGTAAGATCATTGAAAAAGCAGTTTCTCAACAGCTCAATTACTTCTTAAAACAGAATAATTGCTACGATGCCTTCCAGTCAGGTTTTAGACAGAACCACAGCACTGAAACTGCTCTGACCAAAGTGTTTAATGACATATGTCTGAATACAGACAGTGGAAAAATGTCAGTCTTAGTTTTACTGGATCTCAGTGCAGCATTTGATACAGTTGACCACAACATATTACTCAAACGACTGGAGAACTGGACAGGTCTTTCAGGAACTGTACTAAACTGGTTCAAAACATACGTAGAAAACAGGAAATACTTTGTATCAATAGGTAACTTCACATCTGAGCAGACAAGTATCACATGTGGAGTTCCCCAAGGTTCCATTTTGGGACCCCTTCTGTTTAACATTTACATGCTCCCACTGGCACAGATTATAAACAACAACAAAATAAACTACCACAGCTATGCAGATGACACACAAATATATATCACAATGTCACCAGGAGACCGAGGCCCTGTACAGGCTCTTGGTAAATGCATTGAGGAAATCAATGACTGGTTGTGCCACAATTTTCTCCAGCTAAACAAAAAAAAAACTGAGGTAATAGTCTTTGGCGCCAAAGAAAAACGATTACAGGTCACCAGAGAACTTCAATCTATACATCTAAAAACCACAAACCAGGCGAGAAATTTGGGTGTAGTGATGGATGCAGACCTAAACTTAGAAAAACACATTAAGACAATAACAAAGTCAGCTTACTATCACCTCAAGAATATTTCAAGGATAAAAGATGTCTCAACAGGACCTGGAAAAACTAGTCCATGCATTCATCTTTAGTAGGCTTGATTACTGTAACAGCATCTTTACAGGTCTACCTAAAAAATCAGTCAGACAACTACAGCTCATTCAGAACTCTGCTGCTCGAGTCCTCACTAAGACCAAAAAAGTGGACCACATCAGTCCAGCTCTGAGGTCTTTACACTGGCTGCCTGTCCGTCAGAGGATAGACTTTAAAGTTCTGATGCTGGTCTATAAAGCTCTGAATGGTTTAGGACCAAAATACATCAATGACCTCCTGACCCAGTATGAACCTTCCAGATCCCTCAGGTCATCTGGATCCGGTCTTTTATCAGTTCCCAGAGTCAGAACCAGACACGGAGAAGCTGCATTCAGCTTTTATGCTCCTTATATCTGGAACAAACTCCCAGAAAGCCTCAGATCAGCTGAAACACTCAGTTTATTTAAATCCAGGTTGAAGACTCACCTGTTCTCAGCTGCATTTGAATAAAGCACCAAATCCACACTTTTAAGCTTAAATTTCAAAACTTACATTTAACTACTGATTTTATCTACTGTTCTGATTTTATCTGTTTTGATTTTATATACTGTTTTGTTTGTTTGTTTGTTAATTAGTTAGTTAGTTTATTTGCTTGTTTTAATCAATTTTAAATCATGCTTTTTATTTGTTTTTGTTTCTAATGTCTCTGTAAAGCACTTTGAATCACCTTGCTGTTGAATTGTGCTATACAAATAAACTTGCCTTGCCTTGCCTTGCCTAATAAGCTTTGCCCTGCACAGAGTGGATAGTGAAACACATGGAATCATCATAAATACATTATTTCATATTTATTACTTCCCCCTCCTCTTTGCTTTATTATTGTAGCTCTAGTAATGAATAATAATGTAAGGATTCTGGATCAGCACCATGATGCCCATAGTATATACAGTATTCTGAAGAAGGTCTAAAGTGTCACTGTGTGTGTGCATGTGTGTGTTTTATTTAGATGGATTTTTTAAAAAAAATATTACTCATGATATAACATTGTCCAGACATGGCTGGTAAGGACATGAGGAGGAAACAGTAGGAGCTGTGTGAGGCTACTAAAGGCAGGGCTATAACATTTTTCTGTCATCATTTTATTATAGATTAAGTGCAAGAGTTGTTAGGTGTGGATAATTAGATTATAGTTTATTGCAATAGCAAGTTGTGCCTTGTTCTCACATAGACAGCAAGTGCAGAGTGATATATGAAATGATGGGATGGAAGGAAGAAGAGAAGCAAAGAGTGATTCACAGGCAGAGCCTAAATTATTTCTCACAGTTTTTTGTTGCCTTATGGTTCCAAGCGCTGTCACCAATCTTTGCATTTTGTTATTATCTCATGACACTTGTTTAATCAGCTACCATCTCTCCTGTGGACTTTTTAATGTCTACAGTCTCAGACCAACACAGCCCTGCCCTCATAGCTGGACTGGCCATCAGGCATACACTTGCCCGGTGGGCCGCTGGCGATTTTTTTTTTTTTATGGGCCGACCGATTGGGAAGGGTATAAACAATGAAAGGCGTTGGATTGGCCAATTGGTCATGATCGACTCTGGGCTGGACCAATTACAGCCGAGGAGGTCGGATGCACCCTCCCCCTTGTTTAGCAATCTTATAGACGAACTAAAGAAAATGGAGAACAAAAAAAGGAAAGGTGGTGCCGAAAAAATTAGGGCCAAAAAGAAACAAGCCCTTCAGGCAGACGCTGCCAAATGTGTGAAAATTACTGAATTGTTTGGTGGTAGCTATGGCACAGCTTCCATAGATTTAGCAAGATCAGCAAGTGGTGGAGGCCAGCAGGTGGATGAAGGAAAGGGGAGGCAGGAGGAGAGACGCGAGGCGGCCGCCGGTCATAGTGGCAGAGGAACTGAACTTCAGGTAAGAAGTTATGACCTGCTGTCTATCTGTGTCAGATATAAACTAATTTTAGTTGTAGTTTGTTTTCGTTGTGGTGACTTTATACAGTCGCTTAGAATAACTCGTACAGCGTAACTAGCATGACGGAGTTTATATACTGCTGGGCGGGTGCTATGAAGTTACTGATAGTAAATTTTATTTTATGCTTAAGGTTAGTTTCTCAAACTTCTCAAAATCTTAACAAATTGTGCCAATCCATGTTGCACCAGCTGATTTATCATCAAAAGTGGAGAAGTCTGTGACAGAGGAGACAGAAGAGCAGCAGAGAGAGATGGAGCAAGAGAGAGAGATGGAAGAGCAAGAGAGAGAGATGGAAGAGCAAGAGAGAGAGAGATGGAAGAGCAAGAGAGAGAGAGATGGAAGAGCAAGAGAGAGAGAGATGGAAGAGCAAGAGAGAGAGATGGAAGAGCAAGAGAGAGAGATGGAAGAGCAAGAGAGAGAGATGGAAGAGCAAGAGAGAGAGAGATGGAAGAGCAGGAGAGAGAGAGATGGAAGAGCAAGAGAGAGAGATGGAAGAGCAAGAGAGAGAGATGGAAGAGCAAGAGAGAGAGAGATGGAAGAGCAGGAGAGAGAGATGGAAGAGCAAGAGAGAGAGATGGAAGAGCAAGAGAGAGAGATGGAAGAGCAAGAGAGAGAGATGGAAGAGCAAGAGAGGGAGATGGAAGAGCAGGAGAGAGAGATGGAAGAGCAAGAGAGAGAGATGGAAGAGCAAGAGAGAGAGATGGAAGAGCAAGAGAGAGAGATGGAAGAGCAGGAGAGAGAGATGGAAGAGCAAGAGAGAGAGATGGAAGAGCAAGAGAGAGAGATGGAAGAGCAAGAGAGAGAGATGGAGCAGCAGGAGAGAGAGATGGAGCAGCAGGAGAGAGAGATGGAAGAGCAAGAGAGGGAGATGGAAGAGCAAGAGAGAGAGATGGAAGAGCAAGAGAGAGAGATGGAAGAGCAGGAGAGAGAGATGAAAGAGCAAGAGAGAGATGGAAGAGCAAGAGAGAGAGATGGAAGAGCAAGAGAGAGAGATGGAAGAGCAAGAGAGAGAGATGGAAGAGCAGGAGAGTGAGATGGAAGAGCAGGAGAGTGAGATGGAAGAGCAGGAGAGTGAGATGGAAGAGCAAGAGAGAGAGATGGAAGAGCAAGAGAGAGAGACAGAAGAGCAGGAGAGTGAGATGGAAGAGCAAGAGAGAGAGATGGAAGAGCAAGAGAGAGAGATGGAAGAGCAAGAGAGAGAGATGGAAGAGCAGGAGAGTGAGATGGAAGAGCAGGAGAGTGAGATGGAAGAGCAGGAGAGTGAGATGGAAGAGCAAGAGAGAGAGATGGAAGAGCAAGAGAGAGAGATGGAAGAGCAAGAGAGAGAGAGATGGAAGAGCAGGAGAGTGAGATGGAAGAGCAAGAGAGAGAGAGATGGAAGAGCAAGAGAGAGAGATTGAAGAGCAAGAGAGAGAGATGGAAGAGCAGGAGAGAGAGATGGAAGAGCAAGAGAGAGAGATGGAAGAGCAAGAGAGAGAGATGGAAGAGCAAGAGAGAGAGATGGAAGAGCAGGAGAGAGAGATGGAAGAGCAAGAGAGAGAGATGGAAGAGCAAGAGAGAGAGATGGAGCAGCAGGAGAGAGAGATGGAGCAGCAGGAGAGAGAGATGGAAGAGCAAGAGAGGGAGATGGAAGAGCAAGAGAGAGAGATGGAAGAGCAAGAGAGAGAGATGGAAGAGCAGGAGAGAGAGATGAAAGAGCAAGAGAGAGATGGAAGAGCAAGAGAGAGAGATGGAAGAGCAAGAGAGAGAGATGGAAGAGCAAGAGAGAGAGATGGAAGAGCAGGAGAGTGAGATGGAAGAGCAGGAGAGTGAGATGGAAGAGCAAGAGAGAGAGATGGAAGAGCAAGAGAGAGAGACAGAAGAGCAGGAGAGTGAGATGGAAGAGCAAGAGAGAGAGATGGAAGAGCAAGAGAGAGAGATGGAAGAGCAAGAGAGAGAGATGGAAGAGCAGGAGAGTGAGATGGAAGAGCAGGAGAGTGAGATGGAAGAGCAGGAGAGTGAGATGGAAGAGCAAGAGAGAGAGATGGAAGAGCAAGAGAGAGAGATGGAAGAGCAAGAGAGAGAGAGATGGAAGAGCAGGAGAGTGAGATGGAAGAGCAGGAGAGTGAGATGGAAGAGCAAGAGAGAGAGATGGAAGAGCAAGAGAGAGAGAGATGGAAGAGCAGGAGAGTGAGAGCCAGGGCATCGATGACTTTGCTCGCCCTGAACCTGCCATATTACAGGCCTTCTTAGATTACCACCCACAGCAGAACAGTAGCAGTGCAGTTGTGATGAGGGTGTTCAGCTGTAAAGATGGCACCAACAGGAAGTGGCTTACTTATTGCAAAGAACGCCATTTATTGTTCTGCTTTGTGTGTCTGGCATTTGCAAGGCTGACTGACACCAGCACATTTATAACAGGCATGAGTGACTGGCGACATATACATCTGCGCACAGAGGAGCATGAAAAGAGCAATACACACCAGACCTGTGCTGAAGCTTTTTTCTTAAGGTGCTCAAAAGGCAACATCAGGAGCTCGTTTGCTGGCAGTCAGTTGTCAGCTCACAGAGCACAAGTGAAAAAGAGACGGCAAGTTTTAGAGCGTATAGTGGATGTGATCAAAGTACTTGGGAAGAGGGGACTCAGCTATAGGCATGTGGAGAATGAGGCTGCATACATTTTAGGTGATAACACCATCGATCATGGTAACTTTCTGGAACTGATTGTGTTATTAGGCAAGTATGATATGTGCCTTGGAGAACATTTGAATGACTGCATTGAAAAAAGCAAGAAGTTGCATCAGACCAGTGGATCAAGAGGTAGAGGATCTCTCATCACCCTACTCTCCAAAACAACTGTCAACTCAGTGATTGATGCACTTGGCCATCTCCTTCAAGAGAGCATCGCCAGTGATGTCCAGAAAGCTGGGATGTTTTCTGTTCAGCTAGACACAACCCAAGACATCACAGGTTATGATCAGTGTTCAGTAATCATCAGGTATGTTACTGAGTCTGTGCAGGAGAGGCTTGTCTCCATAGTGAGGTGCGAAGCATCCACGGGGCAGTACTTTGTAAACTTGCTTTCCGGAGTTTTAGAGCATCTGAATCTAGACAAGGCCATGTGCATTGGGAATGCAACAGATGGTGCTTCAAATATGCAGGGCCAGTACAAAGGCTTTTCAGCACTTATGACTGCCCAGTCTCCAACTCATGTGCATGTGTGGTGCTATGCACACATACTTAATCTTGTGATTGCTGACATAACACAAAGTGTCATTGAAAGTGGATCACTCTTTAATTTACTTAATGACATAGCTGTGTTCATCAAGGAGTCCTATCACAGGGTTAATCTGTGGGAGAAACAAACCGAAAACACAAGACACAGACGCCTCAGTCCAATAGGTGAGACACGGTGGTGGGCCAAGCATGATGCCCTCCAGAAAATCTTTGGACATTTTGGAAAACCAGATGATGGCCTCTTCGTTGATGTAGTGCTGACGATGGAAGCCATTGAAAAGAGGGAAAAAGAAAAGCCAGCTGTTCGTGCCAAAGCATGAGGCTTTAAAGAGTGTCTCTTGAAGCATGAAACTGTGTTAACAGCACAGATATTTCTTAGAGTGTTTGAGCAACAACTCCTCTGTCAAAGTACCTCCAGTCAAAGGGGATGGACATTCTCTCTGCCCATCATATGGTGACTGCCACACAAGATGGCCTCAAAAGTATTGCCAGGGACTTTCCAACTGTGAAGACAGCTGCAGACACATTTGTGAAACAGACAAATCAAAAACTAGAGGAGAGGGAGATCAACACAGACATGGAAGTGGAGGCTGAACTACCTAAAAAGAGAGCCAAAAAGAGAAAAGGCATGGCCGGAGAGATGCCTGAAGATGAGTTGCAAATCAATGCTGAGAAATCATATGAGGTGAAAGTGCACAACATCATCCTGGACACAGTTATTGAAGCAATCCACAGACGATTTGTCATACATGGCCCTCTTCTTGCCGATTTGGCATGGTTGGACCCCAGGAAGTTTAGCCAGGTCAGAACAGTTTCTCTTCCAAGTAATGCATTTCAGAACCTCAGCGCCTGTCTACTTAAATTTGACAGCAGGGCTACAGTTAATAACCTTCAGTCAGAACTGAAACGTTTTGCTGAACAGTGGGAAAGGCTTAAGACATCACATGTAGATGAGTACACGACCAGAACAGCAAAGGACAGATCTGAAGAATGGGACGAAGAAAGTGAAATTGTGACCGAAAGCTGTGGTTCTTGCAAAAATTGCCCACTGTGCTGCTATCAAATACTCAGGCGGTTCAACATGCTGTCTGATGCCTATCGTCTCCTTGGGCTGGCATACAAGTACCTGCTGACCCTCTCCCTCACTCAGGTTGCCTGTGAAAGAACGTTCTCTACACTCAAGTTCATTAAAAGCAGACTCCGAAGCAGCCTGTCTGCAAACAAGCTGGAGATGTTTATGCTGATGGCCACTGAAAAGGACATTCTCATGTCATTGGACTCTGACATGGTCATTGACAGGGTAGCTGAGAAGAGTGACCTGCTGAGAAAGCTCCTTTTGTAACCTGGTGAGGTGAAATAAAAATGAGCAAAACATTCCTAATTATCTATTGTTAATATTAGATTCAGCTTTATTGTTATTGCCTAAATGAATACATTTAGTATCTACCTTCACTTCAAACAAGTCAAGTGATTGGTAAATGCTTAGAATTTGTCCATCTTAATAGATAGAATAAATATGAGATTGGAGTATTAGGCATTTATAAACATATATTCTTACAGTCTTAATCTGTCATTGTTTCATTTCAGATGCTGTCAGTCATTTTAGGAGGACTGAAGTGTGTTCATTTTAAGTAAGTACTATATGGAATATGATTCAACCATTTTTCTAGAGTAAGCATACCAGTACTGTCATCGTCTGAAAAAATCTATTAAGTACAATTCTTTCTCAACCTTCACTGTCTGTCCTTTCACTTCATAAAGGTTTCCATGTCTTAAGATATGTTCAGTGTTGCTGCTGTGGAAGTGTTGTAGGTGACCTTTTATTGATGAGTGAATAGTCTTTGGTGATACAATTCAATCATAATCTGTCCTTAATAGATTTTAATATTCATCTAATCTTTATTCCTTTCTGTCCTGTTTGTCAGGGTCTGATCATACATTGTTTGTTTAAGAGGTTCGAGACCATTCAACTTTTTAAGTTCATCAACGTAAGTACTAGTGTATATGATTCCTCTAATTCCTTTCTGGAATAAAGATGCCAGTACTGTGATCATCTGAGCAAGTCCATCAATTGCCATTCACAGTTCTTTGTCCTTTCACTTGTGTCCTGTTTTTCAGGGTCGCATATAATTTCTTCAGAAGTAAGTACTGTATATGATGCCAGTATTTTCCCATATTTTCTAGATACTGTATTAGTACTGTGTGTAAAATGCCATCAAAAACTCAATTAAGTGTTATTCTTATTCTTCTTTCTCACCTTTCTTTCTCTGTCTCCTTTCATATTTAAAGGTTGCTGTGTTAGCAAAATATATTGTGCTACCATTCTGTTTTCTATTGTTTTGGTAAATAAATACTTTATGAAAATATCCCTAAATCTGTCATTTGTTAATTTTAATATTAATTAATGATCATGTCTCACCTCTAGTGTTCTTGGTCTTAATTTCAGGTTTCTACCATGTGTTGTAGATAGTTCAGGAGGTTAACTCTACCAAGCAGTCTTTTTGTTTCCGCTATGTACTGTTTAAAATCCCGAATAGGGAGAATGGTGTAGGTTTAACTTTATTAGATTGATACATATATACCAACAAGGCAGTGTACATCAAAGCAGTTGTTTTCATGCAAAGGCTTTATGGTTTTTCCTATAGCGATTGACAGACCACGTGACTTTGCGCATTGCATGCCGGGAACTCCTGGCAAAACAATCCAAGTACCGCATCAAATACAAGCATTTGCAATTGCAGCACCGCAAAACGTTCATTCTCCGGTTCCAATACCTTCTTGATTTTTCTTTGCCGCACAAAAAAGGTATGTACAAAACGACGGAGAACAATGCCGGTCCGTACAAAGACAGACTCGACGAAAAGACAAAGAAAAGATACGAGGAAAAATCAAAGGAGTGAAAGGGTCGGACCCTTACGAGCACACAGAGGGACAAAAGACGTTAGCGTGCTGCCCAACTTTCACCACGCTCAGATTTATAATTATACGGTTCTTGGAGTGAGTGCATACACTCATGAAGTTTAGTAACTTCAGGTCACTGCAACAAGCCCAGGTACAGTTTACCGACGGATGGGTACAGGACCTTGAAATGCACCGAAAGACCATCGTACGAACAAAGGTACGTTTACCTTTGTTCGTCTCACAAATCGTCTTCATAAATACACATTCGTTAACCGTGTATTAATATAACCTTTGAGCTCAACGGTAATTAATTAGTAGTTGAAAAATAATTGTAATATTTGAGCCATTTCTGCTGTCCAACTACTTCTTAAAAAATACATTTTTAATGTTAATTAGATTTTTTTTACGGCATAAATAAAGGTTATATAAAAGTCACTGCCAAAGACTGATTGCGGCTTCTACCTTGTTACACTAATGTTGTTTGTAGCTCAGTATGACTTTATGTCATCCATGAGGGATGCATTTGACATATGTTTCACATATTATAGCCCAACAAGTTACTTATAGCAATTTAAATACGAGCAATCAGTTTCTTTGCAAATACCGGAAATCAGTTTTTGGCAGACAATCACTTTTTGGCACAACACCGGCTATTGCAGTTAATAATACAGCAGCTTCTTGCCATTTTTTGTGTTTCTTTTTATCGCTATGTAACTGAGTTCAATTGAAAGCCTGTATGCGCTAGTACCGCTTGCCAAAAGTTCCCAGAATCCTTTGCGGTTTTATCCATGAATGACGTCACATTTTTGGTGGGCCGGTCTCCAGTCAAAATGCCCGGGCCGATTTTTTGTCCCAGTCCAGCCCTGCCTGCCCTCCAGCACTATCCACAGCAACCCCTCAACAGCAACATTGTACCCATCAGGTAAAGCATCGGCTACGTTTGCTTTGCCTTGTTGCTCATATTAGATTCTTGATGAAAGTGTGTTGTTGTTATTCAGCCTGGTTCAATGTGCCCCTTTTTAACTTTGAGCACCCGCCCCTTTAAACCTCTCTGCACGGCCCTGCCTAACAGACCTACACCTTAGTTCACAGATTCACTTTGTCTAAGGTTGATTTCTGGGATTTCACACAACCCAGGATTCAGATCGTGAATCCATGATGGGCTTGGATTTACATCATTATCAATGAAATGTGCTCTACTTGGAAGCAGCCGGCCCCGCCCCTTTTGACGGGTTGTGTGAGACTTTAAATCATCAAACTGTAAATTATAAATTTAAATTGTTATTGATCCTTTACCCCGAGTCCTAAAGTGTAGATTTATTTTCTTACTCTTCTTATATTTATTGTTTGTTTACTTGCACCGCTGTAACTGCAGCCTCGTCGTCTCGTCTCTCTATATGCTGGACTGTCTGTAGCGGAGATGACAATAAAGTTTACTTTGACTTCAGCAGCGCGCAGGCGCACCGAGGGCTCTCGCGCTCACTTTATAGAATTTAGAAAAAACATGGGTGCAGATTATAAGTCTGTATCATAATATCTGTTTGTTGTTTTTATTTTGTTTTGCGAGTTGTTATTAGATGCCGCTCCAGCCAGCCAGAGACTCCCCGCCGCCCCGCCCTCTCCTCCCTGTGCCGCCAGCAGCAGGCGCACCTCGCAAACGGAGGGCGCCCTTACTCCCAGCAAATGGCTGATAGAAAACCGATCGGTGCCTACGAATTTCCCAATATGCGCTGGCATGACGTCGGGGAAGCATGGGTACGACCGATTATTTTATTTTTTTCTTGCCCGTGATGCCCCCCCCACCACGATGCATTCTATTGGTTTGCACACTTACACACACCCAGCTGTGGTTTCCTGTTTTGCTGGACTCTGGAGAGCCCCGCCTTTAACGCTCTTCTCTCACAGAGAGCAACAGAAAACTTGGAAAAACTCCAGATTGACTGAACTCAGTTCAAAGTTACCTTGACACCTTTAGATGTGAGACGTAGTGATGGTCCGCTTGAAGCTGACGCTCCGGTGCGTGTGTCAGAAAGATCAACGCGCTGCTTCAGAAGCACCGTGTCGAGGCTTGATTCGTTTGGCCAGAGTCACGTGATCAGTGACGTCTGAAGCTTCGTTTAGAACGTACCTTTTTTTAAATCGAACTTTATTGAAACACAATGAGTATACAACATACAAACAGAAGAAGTTTACAAAAGAACAGAACATGAACCTACAGAACCAGGAGTAAAAAAAATTATGATATGAGTAGGCGAAAAAAATCAACATATAAATATTGTTCTGAGAGGCTTTTTGTTGGTTGAGTCTGAAATTGATTGTATGTACAATTCATATCCTTATAAAAAGGCAGAAATATGGTGTTTTATTAATAAACTTACATTCATGGATATAAAATAGCTAAAAGTATTAACAAATATTTTATAAAAAAAACATTTATCATTCTTCCTGGGGAACTTAAAGAAACAGAATAAAACATTTTCCATCGTAAAGAAAACTCCCTTAAAATATGGACAATAACAAAACTGCTAAATTCTTCCAGAATCTCTGTGTAGAGGAACCAAAAGACATGTGCCACAGTTTCTGGATGATCCCCACAGAAAGTTCAATTAGTATTTATGTCTCTTTTAAATGTTACCATATAGTGACTGGCTGGGTCACATTTATGAAGAATTTTATATGAGATTTCCTTCACCTTGTTCACAATTAGATATTTATGGGATCATCCAGACTGTCTTCCAGGTGATATCTGGAACATGTCGGTTCCAGTAAGATATTCTATATATGGGAGAGACATGATATCTTCTTGGAATAAACTACGTATTCTCTTATTGCTGTTACCAAGTTCCTGTGAAAAGCAGATTTTTCCCACTGCTGACTCAGCTGGATCAGGGAGAGTGACTGAGGCAGATATTGAGCTGTCAGTGTTTTTATATAACATTAAAGTCCCTGAGGGTATGGCACCAAGCACCATTGAGAATTCCCCAACACTGACGGGAAAATTATATAGTGTAAGGAATTCATTGTAAGTAAGTAGTGCTCCCTCGTTAAATTTTAAAACTTAGTAGCGGCCGCCATTGTTGGCAGCTGAAATTTGGCTGGGCCGCGCTATGAATTCTGGGATATGGTGGGCCACGAAGGACACACCCGACCCATCCTTCAAACTCGGGGGAATGAAGGACGCATTTGAAGGAGTCGAGGAATCGGGACAGCCTTCGTCGCCTGGCTGTGACGTCATCGGCCTTCAAATGCGGCCTCCGGAGGATGCAGCCGACGTTTTGGGACACAGCTTGTGTGTCTTTGTTGGTCATGTGACCTCCCAGGGACTACACATGGAAACGAGCAGTTTAGCTCAAATCTGGCAGGTTTCCATCGTCTGTTTTTGTCCTGATGTCCATGAACATGAACACTGTCCCTGTCAAACACGTCCAGATAATCTGATCCAGTGTTGTTCTTCTTCTGTGGTGTTTGTGATGGAGCAGCAGCTGCAGATCCTGATGTCCTCCACCAAGGGGGCAGCAAATTCAGCTGACTGTCATCATTTATTAAAAAGATGTAACAATGTGACATAATGCAATATAATAGTGTCAGTTACACATTGTGGGTTGCACTGTGGCCAGAATGGACATTACCTCCTGCCTAATGGAAGCTGTCAGCCATCCTGCAACCATGAATTAGATAAGCAGAAGTGAAGGGATTGTCAACAACAATTTAATAATAAAATGTAATGTGATAGTTGCACTTTATTAGCTCCCCACAATCGTATGAATAATAACCATGAATGCACTGCATGCTCATAGCAAGTTCTTTAGGTTTAAAGTGAGATCCTGCTTTAAAGGGCGCTTCATCTGCTGGGAATGACATGTTTCTTCTAGTATGTAAGGCTCAGCCCATCTTACTGGGACTTACTTTTGTAGATCCACATGCTCTAAACCTGCTGCTCCATGATTGGTGCAGAAGCTTTAAGCTACTATTAACAAATAATGACCATGGACTTAGTTGTTACTACAATAACTTATCATTGAGCAACTTTTAATTTTACTTGTAAAACTATGCAAGTAGAATTGAATGGGGCACAGTGAGCTGAGCACAGGCCCACTCTGTGACACTCAGAGGTTTGTGGATATCATACTGAGAGTATTGGACACAGTGCAGCCAGCTTGCAGCCACTTTCCCACCACTTTAGCACAATGTTTACATGAGACTCAGCCACACTAATGTTCCTGGGCAGACATGTGGTGCAGCATGGCTGATGGCACTGTACCTGCAGCTGTCATGGACAAGAACCACTCAATACCTCACCCAAGCCAAGCCTGTGCTGATGTTGTGATCTGAGACCGAGACACTAACCCAGGATCAGGATATGATGTTGTGAGAGTTTCACTAAGAATTAGCTCTGATTACAAGATTTCAATCTATCGTAACTCTAATTTGTATTTACTTCAGTTTGTTCATCTTGGAGCTGTGTGCAGCTGAGGACAGTCTTATTATTACCAGGTGAGGATATGTAACAGCCACAGTCTGTAGAGATGATGTCACCATGGAGTGGTGATGTCACTGGAGCTGCCAATATGTGCTCCAGCCAAAGCTACACCAGAGGGTTGTGCTGTGTAACAGGTTGGTGCAGGTGGTGTTATCTACATTTGAACATTAGGCAACAGTCTCATGAAGACACTTTCTATTGTTCACTAAAGACCAACAATAACAGAGACAAAGGGAGAGCAGCAGAACTAGTGCTAACAATTAGCACTGCTAGCCTGCCCACCAACACCAGCTAATGTTCTAAAAACGATGATCAATGATTTTGCTGTAACGGCTCCAGCTGTCTGTGTCAGGGACACGTTGGAGATGAAGTGAGTGATCCAGTGACAAAGGTTTGGAAAGCTGCAGTCAGCTGAGACTAAAGGAGTCACCTGACCGAGAGACCAAATGTTTCACTGAGAACGTCCAGATGAACAGAATCAACCTTTGGGATAATCTGTTCCACACATCCATGTTTCACTTACTGCATTATATTTCCTCATTGCTGTGCACACAGGCCTGTGGCTTATAACCAACTCCAAGTTCAGACTCAGAGGCTGCTGAAGCTGTTTTCTGGAACAGAGACGTGTTGGATATAAAAGCAACTCTTCTTTATGTGTCAGCACTGAGGAAAGGAGCAGCTTCGTTTCTAAGTGTATGAAGGACTGTAGCAGTGTGTGTGTGAGCTTTATTTCACAGACAGAACCATGTCAAAAACACAACTTCAGGTAAAAACAATACAAAATCAAAGAGTCTGATCAGAAGGATTAAACAGAGGAGTGTGGGACTGTTTTTAACAGACAGCAGGTTAAGCCAGGCTGGAGGAGTAAACTGAGCCTCGGTGTGAGCAGCAGTGTGTTTGACAGGAAGCTGAGATAAACAGTCTGGAGCCCATTTAGTGCTTCATATGAAAGTGTGAGGATTTGAAAGCAAATCTAAAATCAAGCAGGAGTCAGTGTGAGAATGATTTGTGCTTTTCCTCAGTCAGATGCTGGGAGTTTCAGTTCATCCATGTTCAGCGTGCTGTGCTTTGTGTAACAGGAGAATATGACAGTATAAATCAAGTCTTCATGTCACTGAAAGCCTCCACAGTCTGCTATGGAGGTGCATCAGTTTGGATTTACAAGAAGAACATTTCTTAAACCTGCCACAAGATGGCGCTCCAACAGAAGGGATGTCCACAGTGTAACACAGACACACACATACTGTGTGAATGTGTGAGTGAATGGGCTTTCAACACAAGGCTTCTGCTGCTACCTTTAATTACATAATTAGCTAACAAGAACAAACTGTTAATTACCACCAAAGAACGGCTCCAGATTTTAGCTGCTGACCATTTTGTGAAACGTTGATTACATCAGCTTATTGTTGATTTTTCAACCTTAATATCAGCTGCTTTAAAGGAGCCTCGTTCTCTGGCAGTAACACTTTTCTTCACTAGATGCAGTGCAGGCACAGTCTGTGTTTCTAAACTACACACTAATGTTCATTGTTGTGCAGCTAAATCCTCCCTCTGGATGGGAAGAATCCCTGTCAGGCTTCAAACACCTGGCTTGGTGTTCTGGAGCTAATGTGTCACCTGTGAGGACTCTGAGATGAACACACAGCAGACACTTCAGTTCTCCGTCTGTGTGTCCTCAGTTTCCCAGCATGCCTTGGCTGTGGTGGTGGAGGTGAATGAGGGGGAACATGCTGCTCTGTCAGCACTCAGGTTTCATACCTGGTGATCTCAGAGGACAAAGCGGCGTTACAGCAGCGCACGTTGATGAGACCTGATGCTCTGAACAGTTCAGACTTCAGCCTCACTCTGAGAAAACAAACGACTGACTGTCAGCAGCAACTACACCTGCTCCATCAGTGACGGAGAGAAGAACTGAGACTGAGAGACATACAGCTGCAGGTCAAAGGTCAGAAACGCCCGCTCTTTGTACGGGTCAGGAGTTAGTACTGCAGAGGTCAGAGGTCAGCTTGCTGACAAACCATTTGAAACAGTTTGGAGCTAAAAGCACAACAGCAGAGGAAAGAAGAGACACTGCAGAGATGATGCAAAATATTGTGTTTTGTTCTCAGCTGTCAAAAAGTGTAACACACGTGTTCCAGCACAGCCTTTGTGTACTTTCACTTCTCCATACTGTCCATTGGAAATCCTGTTTGTTACTTTTTGATTTCAGTCCATGTGTCCAAAGCAAACTTCTGTCCCACACTTTCTCTGCTGACTCTTCACCGATGCTCAGATGATCTCAGATGATTTCACCAGAACTCATCAAAATTCGGGCTCCACAGAAACCCAGACGTCACTAAACAAGCGTAACAAGCAAAGTGAAAACTGGTCGTTCAGCTTTATTGACCAAAGATAAGCTCACATGTCACCTCATGACACAGACACTTATTTCCACAGCATGCACGAGGACTGACAATAAGTGTCTATAAAGCCACTTCTATCTGCCACACCTGTGCTTCTGTCATGGTTGCTCTCCTCTCACTCTGTCATTTATCCACAGTCTGCCTCCCTCTGCTCCGTCAGCTGACGTCCTCTCTACACCACCTGCTGTGTTTTATCCTGCAACGTTGATCACCCTGGGGACCAAAAAAGGTCCCGCCCCAAAAAGTGCAATAAAAATGTTATATACTAATATTTTTTACCACTTTAAATGAGTCAGTCTTTTAAGATTACTTCTGCCTGAAATATTCACATAAAGTTTTAATTATATTTTCGTTGTTTTAACCCTTTAAATCCCAGTTTTATTACATGAACGCCCTGTTTTTTTAGCCCCAAAAAACAAAAAAACTAAATATTTTCAAAAAAAAACATTTGAAGTAATATTTGATTGTTATTATAATTAGGCCTTTAGATGGACTAAAGATTGGCACCAAGAGTCATTTCGATCGCCTTTTATTTTTTTTCCAGGAGCGCATTTCATAAAATGCACACTATCGACCACGCCCAAAAAGTGCAATAAAAATATTAAATATTAATTTTTTTTTTCACTTTAAATTGGTCAGTCTTTTAAAACTACTTCTCCCTGAAATATTCATATAAAGTTTTAATTATATTTTCGTTGTTTTAACCCTTTAAATTACAAAAAAACTAAAAAAAAACTAAAAAACTAAATATTTTCCCAAAAAAAACATTTGAAGTAATATTTGATTGTTATTATAATTAGGCCTTTAGATGGACTAAAGATTGGCACCAAGAGTCATTTCGATCGCCTTTTATTTTTTTTCCCAGAACCAGAAAATGGTCTCCAGGCGGCAAATGCTGCTCGTCGAGGCCGAAATGAGTGCATTCTCCCGGGTTAACTCGCGACGATGATCGGGGCATGTTGCGTCGGACTCCTTTTTCCAGCGCACACTTCCGGTACCACGTGACAACAAATACGTCATTTCCTGTTGACTAAAAAAAAAATGCACCCTCTCATGGTCCTAGGGACCGAAAAATGGTCCGCCCGGAAAAGAGGCGTCATTTCCGGCAGGTCTGTCCAAGCAGTCCGCTGTTTTCCAGCAGAGGTCAAATGTGAAGCAAGGGCGCCACCCAGTGGACAAATAAAAAAATTACAACTCTAAGGCCTGTAGTCCAAAACGAAACCTAAGCTGGAGACCTGACGATCCCTTTGACCGTAAATTTTCTGGCGTGAAAAATAGCGTTTATAATGGAAGTCAATGGGCCCAAAACGGTCCCTAGGGTGATCAGTGTGAGTATTTTTGCTGCTCAGCCGTGTTAGGCTGATTTAAGAAAATCAGACTGGAATTTTAAATATTTTACAAAAACGAAGCCGTTTGGCAAGTTTGGCTATATTACACCCAACACAGTGAAAATGGCTTTCATGCAAACACACAAAGGGACCCAAAAAGGGCCCAGTATGACACAAGGGTTAAGAAGCGTTGCACCGAGTAACGGGAGGAACTGCTATAAAATCCATTTAAAGGAGGTGGTGCTGAGTGCTGTGACTGGGGTCCCACCACTGACATCACGGGTGGAGGACATGTTGGAAAACTGCTACAAAGTGCTGTGCAGCCAGCAGAGCTTACAGTCTGTCCTGTGTGTCATACAGGCTCTCACACTTAGTGTTTCTGTGACACATTGAAGAGAAGTTTGTGTTGTTCACAGTTGTGCTTGTACTGAGTGACAGCTGACATGACCTAACAGGAATAATGTGTCTGTGCTGAATGAGAAGTAACACACAATGAAGTCTTGATGCATCTCAATCATCCAGGAAAGTGAGTCTGTTGCTTCTGTTCATCTGGACGCAGCGTTTTGTGGGAGAAACGTGTCGTCATCATCAGGTGACGTCTTCAGTCTCAGCTGCAGGTTTCAGTCTTACAAACAGGACATTTGCATAAAGACTGAAAGCAGCTGCAGGAACGATGGGCTGGGAGCTCCGTTCCTTCATCTTAATTATGCAGATTCTCAGGACCATTGATCAACAACCACTGATCCATGTCCATGAGTCCCATTCACAGAGATGTGGGAATGGCTGCAGTCACAGCATGTAAGATGGAAATAAATGAGAAGTATTTAGCTGAAGTGGATTTGATTTATGTTACTTCTTTTTTAACTTGTAGTTCTACATTGGAAGATTATTGTGATATTGAAATATAAAAATACATTTATATTCTATTATTTTCTCAAAATAAGCGTCACACTCGTGGAAGCCGGTGTAGCCGCCGAAACGCCTGCATTTATGGAGACTTTCAGCCCCAGGTAGGCCAGTTATGGATCTTGGGATCCACATTATGTCAGCAGCTGTTCTCCACCGTGAACTGTGTTCAAACAAACACGCTCACGCCTCACAGACGACAGCTTACAGTCCTGTAGAGATAAAGTGACTTCGTACAGCCCCGTCTTCAGTCTTGTGGAGATGATCTCGACGCTTTGGTGGATGTTACTAGCTCCTGTGCAGTATTTTGTAAAGACATGATTATACCCCGTAAGCGCGTTAAAATTTAGGCTAACAATAAGCCATGGCTCACTAAAAGTGTCAAATCCTGTTTAAGGAAAAAGAGACAGGCCTTTAAAGAGGGGCTGTTACCGATTTTCAGACAGCTACCAAGGAAATGAAAATCGAGATGTTGAAAGCAAAACAGACAAAAACCTTCTTGAAAGCAAATTTGCTGCAAAAACTTTTGGGTCTGCCTGGACTTGTATGAAAACCATAGCAGGGTTTCAAAATCCCCAGAGCAGCAGTCAGGTCATTTTAGATGGTTTAATTCAGACAGAGATTTTCAAATGCTTTAAACATGTTTTATGCTTGTTTTAGTTCTTCTGATTTCAGGATATTTGGGAAGTGAAACAGAAACTGAGAGATACTCAGCACTTTATCATTGAACTCAGCGATGTTAAAAAGGCCTTTCATACAGTCAATGTGAACAAGAGCCAGGTCCTGATAATATTAGTGGCCGCCTAATTAAATCTTGTGCTGATGAACTCAGTCCTATATTTCAGGTTATTTTTAACAAATCCTTGCAAACACAACATGTGCCCTCTCTTTGCAAAGAAGCAGTCGTGGTTCCTGTCCCTAAATCTAAACGACTTCAGGCCTGTTGCCTCACTTCAGTTGTCATGAAAGTCTTTGAAAAAATCCTCAGAAATGTGATTATGAAGAGACTGAAGGTCAGCTGGATCCAATGCAGTTTGCATACAGGCCCAACAGAGGAGTGGAGGACGCACTTTTGACTTTACTAAATCTGATTCTTAAACATGTAGAGAGTAAAGGGACTTTTGCAAGACTTCTTTTCATTGATTTTTCTTCGGCTTTTAATACAACACAGCCCCATATTTTAATTAAAAGACTTTTAGAACAGTTTGAAATCAGGAAAAACCTGCTGGGCTGGATTTTAGATTTTCTAACTGACAGGTCACAAAGAGTGAGAATAAATGGGGTTCTGTCTGATCCAGTGTTCTCCTCCACAGGTTCTCCTCAAGGCTGCGTCCTATCGCCCTTATTATTCACTCTCTATACAAACATGTGTCAGGGCAGACATGAAAACAGGGTCATTATTAAATATGCAGATGACTCTGTTATTGTCAGCTTACTGAAAGAGGGTGAAACTAACCACGGCCCAGTCATTGATGACTTTGTTCAGTGGTGGGAGGAGTCTTATCTCCAGCTGAACATATCTAAAACAAAAGACATGGTTGTTGATTTTAGGAAACAACAAAATGGGCACGGAGTCACTTTAATTAAAGGTCAGAAAATAGAGCAAGTACAATCATATAAATATCTTGGGACCATAATCAATGAAAAACTGAACTTTGATCAAAATTGCAAATCAGTTTGTAAAAAGGGTCACCAGCACCTTTATTGCCTTAGGAAACTTGTTCATTTCCACATTGACCAAAAAATTTTAACTTTGTTTTATCGTTCTTTTATTGAGTCTGTTTTATCCTTTTGTTTGGTGGCATGGTTCGGTCAGACCTCTGTCACAGAGAAAAACTCTCTGAATCAGATAGTGAGATGGTCCAGTCGTCTGATAGGTGAGCCACAGTCTTGTTTAGCCTCCCTGTACTCTGAGCAGGTACAGAGGATGGCTTTATCAATCCTTAAAAATGGTTCCCATCCTCTAAGGGGTGAATTTCAGCTTCTTCCCTCAGGACGGAGGTTTCTATTTCCGAGATGCAGGACAAAGCGTTATAAAAATAGCTTTGTCCCCGTTGCTGTCACTGAATTAAATAAGAACTGTTTTTGATTCGAAATATTAAAGTATGTGTCACAGTGAGCTTTATATATTTACTAGGTATGTGTGTTTTTAAAGGGATGTCAAATGCTGTCATTTGTCTGTAAAGCAAATTTACCTTGCCTTTGGGTATAAATAAAGTTACCTTACCTGCAGACGCTGTGCGCAGAGGTTCAGGAGCAGAAGTCCCGTTGTAAACATATCACGGCAGACCCGACGATGTTTGCATGAACGCGCTTTTTTTAAAAGTCAGGTCAAGGCTCCAAAAGCCCAAAGGCGATATAACAGTTTGTGTTTGCTACATGGATCATTGTAGTTCAGCTTTCCTTTGTTATATTTCTTTAAGAGCTCAAAATGTGTTCATTACATAAATCAAATGTAATTTTCTCTGTAGCACTTCATGGATTTCATAAGCAACACACTGTAGTTGTTCACACAAAGCATAAAGGTAAAAACAATATACACAGTGTTATCTTCATTTTAGATGTCACAAAGTATTTGCGGCTCCCAGTGTTTTCCCGAACCCTGACCCTTTGCGTGGAAACCGGGTCCAAAAGGCTCTTTGGGTGTTAAAGGTTGCTGACCCCTGCACTAGGCCCAACTGACACATATATTTGATTCCAAATACAAAAAATAATGTGTAACCTGCTGGAAGAATGTAGGCGGTTGAGACAGGATCTCAACACTTGGTGTCTGCAACAAAAGACAACAATATGTGGGCCGATCGTGGCTCAAGAGTTGGCACCTCGTCTTGTAATCGGAAGGTTGCCGGTTCGAGCCCCGGCTTGGACAGTCTCGGTCGTTGTGTCCTTGGGCAAAAAAGCACTTTTGGGTCCTTAGGGACGAGTAAAGCGCTCTACAAATACAGGCCATGTAATGGCAGAAACATTCTCTAGTGTAAATCCTGACTAGTTCATTAACTACAGATCAGTTTCAGTGAACATTATTCACAGAGGGATCTGAGTTCCTTATACCAGACTCTACAGAAACTGTAACACTGTACAGCTCTGCGACTCAACAATATGACAACAATGTAACACACACTAGAATCATCAAATAAAGCCCCACTAACCACTAGAACTAGAACTAACTAACTAGCACTGGACACTTGCATATTAGAGATTTCTACCACCATAGGAGGCGAGATATCATCCTTGAACCAGAGCATCCAGCCCTCAATTTCGGACATAAAAAGCGACGTGGCCAGGCATGATAACACTTTGACTGAACTGCAGGACTGTGCCTCGAACCACTCTGACACCATCGCCACTCTCCAGGCCACTGTGGAGCGTTTGTCTGCGGAGGTAAAGAAGTTAGATGAGAGATGTGGAGCTCTTGAGGCACTCCAGGAGGAATAATTTAAGAACTGCAGGAATACCAGAAGGCACAGAGGGACCCAAGATGACTGAGTTGGTTCACACCTGTTGGCGGAGGCGCTATCTCTCGAGGAGAAGCCACTCATCGATCGAGCACATAGAGTGAATCGCCAGCGTCCCAAACAAAGTCATCTTCCTCGGCCCATCATCTTGAGATTGCACTACTACCACATTGGTGAGGAGATTCTGCTGAAAGCTGCAGAGAACAAGAACCTGATGTATAAGGGTTTTTAAAATAAACATCCTCCCAGATTTCCCTCCCTCTGTTGGAAACGCAGAGCCGCATTTGCAAATATGAGAGGAAGACTACGTGGGATGACCGGCGTCAGGTACAGACTGCTATACCCTGCAAAGCTGTTAGTGACCCATGGTGATGTGAGGAAAAGCTTTACCGATCCCAAAGAGACCGTAGACTACGCGGAGAAGCACCTCTCCCACCCACCTTCAAATGTATTAAAAGCAAGGATATATCTATATGTGTAACGCTGACACAGCACTGTGTTTCTTCTTTTCCCTTTATATTCCATGTAAAGGTGAATATGGAGCGTTTATGGCGATTTTCTGAATCTCGGGCAGATGAACTTCCCTGAAGTGTTTCCAGCTGGGCGTCGAGTGTTTGACCGACGCATGAAACGACACGTTTGTGAGTATTTGTGAGTATTTATCACACGGCGTGCTGCGGGGAAAAGCCTGTTGTAACATTCATGTTTTAGCCCCTGACGGCTCCTTTTGGCTTTTCATCCCTAAACTCTCTGCATGCTCTTTCATGTGATTCGTTTTATTTTGAAAAGTCTCAATAGGATCTTGAGCTTTATTGTGAAAGGTTTATGTGGAAAATAAAGAAGCGGACGGTGGAGCCACGCGATGGTTTTACCGGCGTTGTTGCTAACGAGCGTCCGTAGTGTGGTTATATTAAATATAAGAGAAAGAGAGAACTTTAATACAGACACTACAGTGAGCATCACAACCATGTAACATATTTTACACCATGAAACAAACGATGTTTCATATCATCATCTGATATATATGTTATATGGAACAGGCCCAGCTCAGGCTGCCTGTGATGCAGCACAGCGCCACCCTGTGGTCATCACTGCACTGGTGACACTACAAACAACAAGTATACAGGATGGACGGTGGCCCTGAGAGCTCACACACACTGCTGCTTCTAAAACACCATGAAACAGGAAAATGCTGTGAAAGCACAAAATAATCACAGTTCAAAGAGACAATAGTGACAGAAACAGAGGCTTCACTGGTGCTGAGGGAGAAATCCCAGAGAAGCTTCCTTCCTGCCAGTATACGAGCCCACCAACAGAGACAGGACCAGTTCATCCTCCATCACTTACTGTGGCTCACGTTCTCTTCTGTTGCTTTGCATCACAGACGCGTCTTTACTGGCTTCTTGTTCTAATTGCACTTAGAAACATGTTGTCTTTAACCTGTCACAGCTGCCCAGATGTTGCTGCTGAGAACATGTGGAGCTGATTCATGTAGTCATGTGTCTGTGAACAGCCAATCACAGGAAGACTTTCAGAAGCAACTCAGAGGAACAGCTGAGATGTGCTGAGTGACACAAGAACTGACAACAAATGTTAAAGTTCAAATGGTGGTTTTGTTTGCAGGGACTGTGAGTGGATGGAGATCCTGGTCCTCCTCAGCTGTGAGTTCTTCCTCTGTCATGAGAACCTCAGGGGGAGAACATGTGCTCACTCTCAGCTGCTTTAACAGGAAAGAAGCTCTTTTAGATCAAAGCTGAGAAACTGTTTGTAACAGCGAACTCTGTCACCTTTCTCTCCTCAGCCTGCTGCTGGACAGGCCCATGAAGCTCTGCTGTAAAGGCTTCCATGTCCCAGGCTTCACCTTTACCTGCTGACCAACGGGAGGCGTGGCCAAAACAGCGATGGGGAGTGGAGCAGCAGGTAGCAGAGGTGAGCCTCTTGTATGCAGCCTGTTATCTGTGGGACCAGGGAGGACGTGACAGCAGATGTTGCTGATTCAACATCTGTGTGACAGCTGGAGGAGCACAGTCTGCAGGAAACATCTGTGCATGTAGGAGACACCAAGGTTTACATGGTGGAAGCAGACGACTGACTCAAGCAGCCTCACATCACAGGCTGCTGGCTACAAGCACATGACCACAGTGACTGGTTTCACTGGTGTCTGTCCCAGTCTGTGGCAGAGACACAGGAAGTCACAGACAGCCTGCACACAGCGTTTCCTCTGGAGTGTGTTTCACACCCTGTTTGTGTTTCTCACTAACATGTTGTAGTTCTTCCTGCACACAGCAGCACTTTGATCATTTCTCCTGCTTTTCTTCCTTTTCTAGCTTTTATACACTGACAGTAACACAAAACTCCAAAGTCATCATTTGAGGAGCTTCTTAAGAGTTTCTGTCAGTTTAGTGAAGTCAGCCTCTCAACAATAAGTGTGTTTGTGTTGATTATCTAATGTTCAGAGAGGACTGCACTGATGTAGCATCCAGGTGAGCAGCTTATGAGCCAACAGGGGAAATTTAGCTGTATTATTGTTGTTTAAATGTAATAATTTATTATTTCATGTTCCAATATTTCACTTTTCCCAACGTTTTGTTATCATTTGGTCTGAAAACCATGACAAACAGCAGTGTTACAGTTGTTAGCATTAGCTGCTATAGAGCACTCAGTCACTGTATTGGTGTTAGCGACATGAACATATCTGAGCTAACTGTGTGTTCCAGATGTGCAGCAAACCCAACTGTCCCTGTGTTTTCCTGCTGTAGACATTATCCCCATGATGCTGACGTCCTCTGGTGGGACGAGCTCACACGTTTATGGATTCAGATGCTAACTGGACCAGACTGGTGTCAACCTTTGTGCTATAGAAGCAAATCAAAGAAGAACCAGTTGAACCTGAGCTGTCTGTAGTGGTGACACCAACACCATGTCACCTGCACATGCTGACCCAGGGTCAGTGTTGAACCTATAAGCTGTGTCCTCACAGTTCAATATGTCCTCACTGCACAGGTCAATGACATCAGAGCTGTAATGTTGTTCCCGTCTCACTAAAACTTCTGGCATAAGGTGACTTTTCTGGGTGATTCCTACTCCAGGGTCACCAGTTTGAATCCCTCTGTTACTGCTGGGAACGTGCTGCTAAAGTGCCCTTGAGCAAGGCCACGTCCAGCTGATGAAGCCAACCCTGGGCTCTGCTTGCTGGCAGTGACAGAGTAGATGAAACAGCTCAGTGGATGCTAACTCACAGCTAACAGCGCTCTGTCATGGATAAGTGAAATAAAGCTGACTGACCCACAGCTGCACACAAACACCTCCAACACATACAGGTCAGCAGGTCCACTGCTGTCTCTGATGGGCCCAAACTTTGCTTGTTCAGCGTTTGCTGCTGCTGACTTTGAAAATCACACCAAACATGGAATCAAATATATCGACTCAGCTTAGACTACAGAGAAGCTCGGCACTGCTCACAAAACTCAACACAAAAGGCTTTTTAAAGACAACAATCACTTTGACAGACACACAAACACGACTGAGTACAGAGCAGCTGCTGGTTTGAAGCCACAGAAATGTTCAAATGTTTAAACACACTGCAGCGTTGCAGCCGTGATGCATTTGTGCTGCTAAGGCCACACACATCAGCTGCCTTACATTTTAGTACCAGTTCATCTCTGACCATGGCAGCACAGTCTTTCCAGTACAGTGATGTTGGTGGGGACAGTGGGGACTGATTGTTCATTGGCTGTAAGCCGGTCACATGGACGTTTAACTGGTGCTTTGATTGCTCTGTAGTCTGTTGTGCCTGTGAGCTGCTCCTAAAATGAGACAGATTATAATTGTCACCATTCTGTTAATGACTCTTATTATGTGCGCTCTCCTCCACTGTCACACTAAACACATTAAACCTTTATTTTTGTGTAAAGTCAGGATTTATTGGCTCTTCTTAAAAGCGTCATGAAGTGCAAAACTCAGCAAACATTATACAAAAGTAGATTTAGAAGCTGAACAGAAAACATTTAAAGTGACAGTCAGCACAAATCCAGCTGACATCTCCATCCAACCCAAGTCTTCATTTAAAGTCATTATAACTGTGACACACGTTTGTTACAGTATTAATCCTGCCTGATGCTGCAGGGCCAACATCATGAAACAGGCTCAGCATTTATTTCCATTATGAAACTTTATCATTAAAAACAAACCATTGTTCTGCAGTCGTCCCAGGACTGTCGGTCAAACGTTCTCTCCACATGTTTAAGGCTGAGCTCACTTTATCGTCTGCCTGAAGGAGCGAAGCAGATGTTACTAAACATCACAATAAAACATATGAAATGGGTGCACATGAGGAACGTCTGCACTGTTAAAGCCATGCAGACATCTTCACACATGAAGCAGCAACACCTCTCAGTTTAGCAGCAGCTGGTAAAAGCCACAGTGATCCTGGAGCCTCCCTGAAGGACTCGTTCATCAGTAACTGTCAGGAGGACGATTAAACCTTCTGCACACGTCCTGTAGTTACACACTCGGGAGGAAAGACGACGTCCTCGCTCTGCAACATGATCTGTGTTTCATCCAGGACGCTCAAACACAGATTGGTTTCCAAATATTAGACGCACTGGTTCTTCATGCGTTTCTACCTGAGCACTCAGAGTCATTTCTACAACAGGCCTCCTTCACCTGCTGGTGCCTCTGTTTCTGTGTTTGGCATCAGTGCCTGATGTTTGTGATCTTTGATCTGTTCTGAAGTCTCTCTTTGTAACACAAATGTTGTTTGGCTTCTTTTGCAAACAAGGCAAAAGAACTTTAATGGATTCATTTGCTGATCTTATTTTCTGATGCAAAGCCGTCCTTTCAACGCTTTAGAAAGAAAACCAAACAATGTTTTTAAAACTTTCCCAAAATGTAAAAGCTATTAAAACCATAAACTTCTGCTCCTTGATCATGTGATTCTTCTTCTAGACTGTCTGTAATTGTTATTGCTGATTGTCAATAAAGTTGTTTTTTATAAGTTATGTTGTAAAGGAAGCTTGTGGCGAGGGAGGAGGGGCGACTAAAAGCAGGTTCATATAGTGGGAAAGTCCTCAGGTCATGTGAGGATATTTACTGATGCGTCAACACTGTCAGATAAAAGAACGGCTGCTGCATTTGTTCTCCCACAAATAAGTTTGGTGATGAGTAAAAGAATTACAGATGATGTGGCAGTTTATACTGGGAGCTGGTAGTGATGTTACTGGCTTGAACTGGGTGGAGGACGCACTAATATGGAGGTATGTGGTTTGCTGGGACTCTAGCAGCGTGCTAGTGAGCACAGGTGATATGTCTTCAGACTCCAGGCAACATATTGTTTTTGATATACTTCATTTACTGTATAGAATCAAACACAGAGGGATAGAAGTGGATTTCTTATGGCTCCCTGTGAATATCGGTGTTGATGCAATGAACAGGACGATAAGTTTAAAAAGGTGCAGCAAGAAGAAGTCGTGCAGGTTTGACTATAAAATACAGTGAAAGTGAGGTGAAGAGTATAATGAAGGTAAAGATGAAGGACGAGTGGCAGGCACACTGGGACAGAGACGGGAAAGGCAGATATTATTATACAGAAAACAGTCGTGTAGAAGAAGCTGCAGCAGAGACCAGGATGGAATCTGGAGAGTCAGAGTTGGTCACACAGGCTTGAATAGCACACTTAAAAAGGTAAACATGACACAGGAAGTGTGACTTCTGTGGACCAGAGGAGACGTTTGACGGGTTGTTAGCGTCGTCAGGATGCTGGATGGAAACGCTGTGCCTGACAGGATGATTACAGGCTGGACTTTGTCTTCCTGTTACAGATGGATCCAGGCCCTGGATGACTGCTGGACACACATGACCCACACTAGGCTGCCTTCATCCATCCTTTCCTCCTTCACTGAGACTCAGAGTCAGCATGTATGTATTTATCAGTGATTTGAATCCTTTCATTACAGAGTGAAGTTAAAGTAGACGTGTGAACACACTAATAAACACAAAGGGACACAACTACTACTCCATGATGTAAAGCTGAAGTATTACACAGCTTTATGAACCTCCTGTTATCCTGGTAGACGAGTACAGCAATAAATCTTTTACTTGAACATCTTCTGGCTCCAATAAGCTTTGAAATGTGACCATGAAGTTAGAGACACACTGACTGAAACCCACAGCTGTGACTGTGGATCACATCCACACACAGTGTAGCTGCTGTCTCTGTGTGAGCCTTTGCACTGCTGCTCGCAGCACCGTTATATCACTCAGCGCTCGCTGCTGTTATTGAATCCACTTTTTACTGTCCGTGCAATCAAGCTCCTCTGCAGAGCTAGAAAATATCTTCGAACCAGTTTATGTGTTAGGGGATCCTTTGCAGCTGTGACTGTTGCCTCTGTTTTGGTCCTTTGGTTCCTGGGAGCCTTTTACATTTCCATCAGCAACAAATATCTGAACAGGCTTTATTGTAGGAAATACAGGAGTAAATAGTTGTCATTATTTATTAGATGTTGTTAAAGATGATCAGATGCTTGTTTAGTTTAATGCTGTGGCTTCAGTCAGCATCACTGTGCTGTATAGTTTTATTTTTCTGATCCTTCTGTTAAAGTTGCTGAATAAAAGCTTTGATTCATGTCAACATGAAGCCTGAACGTCTGTGATGAACACACTATCAGCATCACTGACATATTTCATCATTTAAAAACACTTCCTGTCTCTGTGGTGGTTACAGTGACATCATGCAGTTTGTGCTTTGACCTCCAGAGGGCGACAAATCAGCACAGACAGAGAGCTCCAATCAAACTTTGCTGCCATCAGGAATAATTCTTCAAATATAATCATCAGTGTTTGAGCAGCTATGATATCAGGGACAATCTAGACATGTGTGACAATACTGAACATGTCACATGACACACCTCAAACATCATGTGATCCACTCTCAGTCTGCACTTTCATTCATGACTTCATGAATTTATGATCAGTTTACTCCTGAAATATTCAAATGCTGCAGGGTGAAGAACAACAAAGTGCTGACACATGTTTGTGTTTCAAACAAGAAAACCAGCAGAAATAAATCATCTTTGGACAACATGACAGAGATTAGTGAGTTTCCAACTTGCACTTGAATGCAGCACAGACAGATTCTGATGTTCGTGGTTGTAAACGTGTCCTCAAACGCCGCTCTGACTCTTTCCTTCCTGCTCAAAGTTCCTCTTTTCTGAACTTGGTGTTTGTGCCTGACGCTGATCGTCTCCGTGTGGAGCTCCGTGTGAAGGTAACGTTAGCAGTGTGTAATGTTTCCTGGCTAACATCAGCTGTGTGCAGCTCAGTTCCAGCACAAATCTGCCGCTCCATAGTTCACGGTAACGGACTCATGAGGTCGACCGTTAAACGCTCTCCCGCCTTTTTGTCTGTGTGCGCGGATGTGTACGTTTTTGTTACCACTGTCATCTCATCAATAGCCTATTTGTAAAAGATCTCTGTTCATAGTTTAGTTGGATTTTAAAACTCTGTAGTTGGACAGTTTTATTTTGGACTGATGCTAAAATTCTTGCTGATTGTTTCTGTCGAGGTTTTGTACTTGACATCCGCCATTTTGGATGTGATAAGCTGTAGAGAGTGCGTCCAAAAAGAGAAACCAGAAAGAGAACCTGTTTTATTAATAACCTCTTGCAAATAGAAGAATATGAAAAAAACAACAACAAACAGGATAAAACCTTTAAATTACTTGAATTTCTAAAATCACCATCATCTGTTAACACAAATTTGATCATTTCAAATTTTTGTTTTCATTTTCTCTTCCCAGTTACTTCTTTCTCATTCTCTTCATTCTCCTTGTCACCTTACGTCTCACTCCTTAACTGAAGTTGTAGTTCTAACATAAGAAGTCCCGCCAACGTCCTTTATTTAATCTCTGTGTTGTCACAGTTATTATCATCAGATCAGACATGAGACCCAGACAACAACATAAGTTTACAAGCTAACATCATGTCAGCTAACATTAGACGATAGCATCATAAACTTTAAATTACTTTGCCTCTGATCAACAGTTTGATTACATTCTCACATCACAAGTTTATTTGCTAAGTGTGAGTCCGCCCACATTAGATCCACTTTTCAGCAGGTGGAATAATTTGTAGTATATAGGTAATACATCAACAATGCTGCCGTGGCTAAGTTAGGAATATTTATAATGTCATTTCCAAAACTTGCATATGATCTGCAATTTGTAGCAGATCTACTGACTGTCACAGAGCAGCTGGAGCAGTCTCGAATGCAGGTCAGTCCACTGCTGCCCCCTGTGGCCAAGTGCCATAGCTACTGCTGGATGAACTCGTGACACATCTGCACCTGTTTCTATGAACACATTGAGTCTGAGTGGCTGCACTTACACTGGTGCATTCAAACATATTGAAAGATGGCAGCAATGTGGATTGTCAAGACTCAAACCAACCGTTGAGCAAAGACAGCAGCATCACTTGTTTCTGTTTGTTATACAGCCAGATTTACTCGTGACACACATGTGCAGCTGCTTTATCACCTATTCTGAATTTGTTTCAAGCACAATACATTTGTTACACATGTTGGGATATTGTGTTTGTTATAAATGTTATATACCTGTGTGGTATGTGACTTGTGTTGCCATGACGCCAGGTCTCTCTTGGAAATGAGATTTTTAATCTCAATGAGATTTTTTTTTACCTGGATAAATAAAGGACTAATTTGTAACTTTCAGTGTTTTCTGGTCTTCCAAAAGAAAAAAAACCTTCAACTACATGACATGCAGTTGTGTATTTGTTTTCACCTTATCATACACTTGAAGTTTTACAAATCACCACTTCTTTAGTGAATATCAGTTCGACGTGTATAGGGAAGCGCTGTCTAAGGTTCCCGTTATTGATGTTTGGGTGGTTGACCGGGACGGATTTTCTCCTGTCACTTTCTCGTCATCCCTGACGTGCTCTCCGTTGTTTTTTCCCTGCTAATTTTAGCATCACACGGCACAGCTTCTGTATCACGTGGTATAAGGCTCCGCCCTTGTCATTTGTTGAGCAGGAAGAGTGAGCGCTTGTTTTTATGCAGAGTACGTCCCGGATCAAAATGTGAAGTTTTACAAATCACCACTTCTTTAGTGAATATCATTTCAGTCTCAGACAACCTCGTTTCTCTTACAGAGGTTGAATGCACCTTCTGCGGATGGCGGTACCACACAGTGTGCGTGGACTTCCCCTGCACAGAAGGCAACTACAAATGCTGTGAATGCTAAATAAACAGAAACAAATGATCCCTGTTGTCTTTGCTTGATGATTGGTTTGAGTCTTGACAATCCACATTGCTGGCGTTGCATCTTTCAATGCCAGCAATGGCAGGTATCAGTGCTCAAAGCTTTTGTGTTTGTTTCCAACAAGTTGCCCACCTCGGGAAACAAAAATGTGTTCTTTTACTTGTCAGATGAACATATGAGACACTTTGACTCTTCAGTGCAGTGTGGAGCCTAACAAAGATCTGTTTTGTGTCCCAGCTGATCAGCAGGAGGAGGAGAGTCTGACGGAGCAGCAGAGGAACATTTTCAGCTACTTGGACTCAGCTCAGCCACTACAGAGGAAACAATGAGCTCAACACAGAAGGTGACAGACAGAGCAGGACCATATGACCAAAGATATTTATCACCATATACATTTGAACATTTGCCATAACGATGTAGCTGACGATAGAATTGACACCAGACAAAATACTTTACAGCTGCACAACTTTATTAAAAACCCATCAATGTATTTTCACTGAAACAAGCAGCTGTTGTTTATGTGCATTAAAGTTATATAAAAATGTAACAGTGCAAATGCAAATTCCTCGCTGACAGTTTAACCAAAAGGCGTTTCCAGTGGAAACTGGCCGACACATCCTGAGCATAACCATGTATAACATCCACTAAACTTCAGAAGAGGTTATACAGTCGTGGCCAAAAGGTTTGAGAATTGCATAAATATTGGAACCTGGAGAAGTTGCTGCTTAAGTTTTTATAATAGCATTTTGCCTGCACTCCAGAATGTTATGAGGAGTGATCAGATGAACTGCATCGTCCTTCTTTGCCATGAAAACGAACTTAATCCCCAAAAAGCCTTACCGCTGCATTTCATTGCTGTCATCAAAGGACCTGCTGAGACCATTTCAGTGATCGTCTTCTTAACTCAGGTGAGAATGTTGGCGAGCACGAGGCTGGAGATCATCATGGCTGTATCCCGATTCAGGTTCTGCAGCTTTAAAGTCCTCAAGGGCCGCGTACTCAAAGACCGCTAAGGCCGAAGTGCGAGGCTCGTAGGCTCGTGAAATGGGACGTCTAGCCTCCGTCGCGCTGCCCAGGTTGCCTAGCAACCATGATACTAACAGCTGGAAACGTTTCATACAGCTTTGTTTGACAGAAATGAAGGAGAACATATTTAGTTCATTTGTTTCTACATGAGCTCTGTGTGATTTGATGAGTATCTGAGGCTGAGACCACAGGACTGTGAAACATGATTGTTGGGCTTCATTTCTGTGCTGAACAGTCGTTTAAGATTAGCTGTAAATAACAATTAGCTGATGTTGTTCATGAGACTAAAGTCATCTCACTGTGGTAATGTAAATATAATATGGCCAATATTATAGTTATTATATTAATCACTTCACTCACAGACAAGTATCTGTGACAGTGTGTATACAGATGTCTCATATATAAGAGACAAATATTGTTCATTTAATATGTTGGTACTAAATGTGGCTCAATGCTTACATATATGTGTAAAAAGCAAATGTAGGAGCTGTGATAACTGTGTCTGATAGAATGAAGAGTAGACTGATATATGAAATATTCCTTTATTGGGTGAGAAAATCAGACCATGTCATAACTGCTGTAAGTCACACAGAATAGATATCAGAGCCTTAAACAGGCTGACTTCTGCTAAATGGGTCAAACTGGGCAGAAAGTCTACAAACACATAACATCCTTATAGAATATGATGTAACACTATAGATCAACTTAGCTCAGAATATATAAAGCATATAAACAATTACAGCAATATGATGCAACAAACACAGCAGCTACTGATCCAAAATACTCAAAGCTTCATAGAACTGAAACCAACATTTATTTTTAGCTCCATCCTGCTGCTGATACAGACTTTAGGTTTCTGAACATTAAACTTGTTGCTGCCTTTCATAGTGTGTAACTTGAAGGCCCTGAGTACTTTCTCCCACACTGAAAACACTGGGATGATCACATTATTTGAACATTACCTAATAAGACTGATTCAGCACAGACAGTTATGTTAAACTTTCCTAGCAGTCCTTCACAAACAGGGAACAGTCTGTCTATTCTCTCCATCTGTCAGCTGCTGCTGGCTCTTCCTCCTCCTCTTCCTCACACACGGCTGAGTTTGTCCTGGTGGATCATCAGGGCTGCAAAGCCTCACAGATGATGTGCAGCAGTGGCTCCCTCAGTCTGTCCTCACTCTGGACACTTGCAGTCGTCACACATGGAAATCAAATGTGTGATAAGCTGCAGGATTCAAACACAAGTGTAACTTATAAACACATGTTCATACTTTTATTCCACAATCAGAGAGAAAGAAACAGAGAGAGAGTGCAGGACAGACAGACAGGTGACAGTCTCAGGTGTACACACTGCTACACAACAGCACCAGAGAAGCAGGATTTAGTGTTTGTGTTATTACGAGTGTAAACAAGAAGAGTTCCAGATGGTGCAGTGGACACATGTGTGACTGCTGTGATTAAAGCATCTTTCTTTCAGCTTAACGAGTGAACCGTCAGCTCGTTCAAACACACGTTAAAGTGCGTTTGGCTCGACACCACCGAACAGAGGCAGCAATATAACACAGCTCACATTAACAGTGCAGTGGATCCTGCTTGTGCCGTGATGTTCAGGACTGCAAACCGAGCAGCATCACTGACTTTCAGCTTGTTGTGTTTGTGGATATATGACTGACTTTAATTATCCACAAAATCATCACATTCTCTGTCAGATGAAGGTCGACTATTGAACGGCGTATATTTTAAAGGCTTTAAAACCAAGTTAACGCTGAAAGTACAAACATCACTAATGTCACATAACTCTGCCGACAAGGCATAGCTATGGCTATGAAATGCTCTTTGTGTATCACTTCTTCATTATGAAAGATGTCATTAATGCACTAGTAATGTCTCATCTGGAGTATTGTTCAATCATTTGGTCAGCAGCTAATAAGACAGATCTTAACAGACTTCAGTTAGTCCAGAATAAGGCGTCCAGATTAGTGTGAAGATGTTCATACTATACTAATATTGATAACATGCATAATAACCTTTCTTGGCTTCCTGTACAGGCTAAAATATTCTATGGCTTACTTGTAGTTCTAAAGAAAGCAATTCTGTTAAACACACCACATTTATTCTGCTCAGCTGCAGTATCCAGATGAAATACATCATCATATTACACAGTTTTCAACAAGCTGCAATTTAGTAAATGCTCGAGTTAAAAGTAACGTTTTGTAAAACTGTTACATTTAGAGCAACTTTTAAGTGGAATAAGTTGCCTTAAAAAATTAGAGAATTATTCAAAACTTCAATGAACACTTAAAAGCCGATTTACAGAGCTTTTAGTTGTTGTAAATATTGTAAGACATGATTTGTTTTTGAAACTTGTGTAATGTGCCTCAATGTTATTGATATTATTATTATTATTATCCATCCATCCATCCATTCGCTTCCGCTTATCCTTTTCAGGGTCGCGGGGGGCGCTGGAGCCTATCCCAGCTGTCATAGGGCGAGAGGCGGGGTACACCCTGGACAGGTCGCCAGTCTGTCGCAGGGCTAACACACAGGGACAGACAACCATTCACACTCACACCTAGTGGCAATTTGGATTATCCAATTAACCTATCCCCACAAGCTGCATGTCTTTGGACGGTGGGAGGAAGCCGATTGCTTATATTTGAACAATTGTGAAACCTCACTGTGGATGTAAGAGTGAAATTATGTGGATATCTTGAATCCACTTTATTGTGTAATATTTTATGTGAGTATTTGACGGAAGACGAGCAACATCTGTTGTGGAAGCTAACGGGGTTCCTTTAGAATAAACAAACATAGGATTTATTATCACTGAATAATTCTGTATAAATCTATACAAATTATAGAAATATGTAATAGGAAACAACAAAATAATCTAAATTATAAAAGTGTGTGTGTGTGTGTGTGTGTGTGTGTGTGTGTGTGTGTGTGTGTGTGTGTGTGTGTGTGTGTGCATGATTTTAGTGTTTGAACAGTCATGAATTATCTTTAACAGCAGGTTGGATGTAATGTATTAGAACTACCAGCAGGTGGGGATAAGAGACCTTTAAGGTGTTTGGTGCCACGCTCCACCTTCAGGTTTAAAACTAGTGTTAATGGAGTTTGAAGGTTGAGTTTGTTCCACGACTGCATTTCACTCACTGCCTCTGTTTGTATCTCTGTCACTGCAGGACCAACATGGAGCCAGAAGTCAGCGCTCTCAGGAGGCCGACAAACCTCACAGAAGAAAGGGAGAGAAAAAACACACCTGTGACGAGTGTGGGAAGGGTTTTACTGTGAGGGCTAAACTAAAACAGCATCAGGTCATCCACACTGGAGAGAGACCGTTCAGCTGTGACTTGTGTGGAAAGTCTTTTTCCTTGAAGGGTTCCCTAAAAACACACCAACTCATCCACAGTGGAGTTAAAGCGTACAGCTGTGATCAGTGTGGCAGAGCTTTTACTCAAAGTAGCCACTTACAGAGTCATCTAGTTACCCACTCTGGAATTAAGCCATACAGCTGTGATCAGTGTGGCAGAGCTTTTACTCACAGTAGCCACTTACAGAGTCATCTAGTTACCCACTCTGGAATTAAGGCATACAGCTGTGATCAGTGTGGCAGAGCTTTTACTCAAAGTAGCCACTTACAGAGGCATCTAGTTACCCACTCTGGAATTAAGGCATACAGCTGTGATCAGTGTGGCAGAGCTTTTACTCAAAGTAGCCACTTACAGAGTCATCTAGTTACCCACTCTGGAATTAAGGCATACAGCTGTGATCAGTGTGGCAGAGCTTTTACTCACAGTAGCCACTTACAGAGGCATCTAGTTACCCACTCTGGAATTAAGGCATACAGCTGTGACATCTGTGGAAAAACTTTCAGCCAGAGAGGGAGCCGAAATACACACCTACGCATTCACAACAGACATGATGTGTACTGCTGTGAACAGTGTGGCAAAGAGTTTATAACTCACACAGACTTACAACGACACATGTTTACCCACACTGAGGAGAGACCTTATCAATGTGACCTGTGTGAGAAGACTTTTAAATCTCCACGTCACCTGAGACGACACCAACAGATCCACACCAGAAAGAGACTCTACAAGTGCAGCTACTGTGAGGTATGTATTTATATTGTTATCTTGTCATTTTAGCCTGACTGTTTGGAACAACTCTGCTCATTAAACTGTGTTAGCATGTTAGCAATTCTACTGCATGGAAAAGCAGCTCTGAGTGATTATTCAGATTTTCCTTTCAGTTATGATTTTAGTATTACTGTAGTATTATGGTGGTAGTATTGTAGTTATTGCAGCCCAGTAAACTGAGTGTGTTAACTGAAACAGTCAAATGTAGTTGGACGTCTGCAGAGATGCTCTTTATTTCAGGCGAAATCAGGATACAAATGTTGAAGGACTGACTTACACTGTCTTTGTGTCTTTGTTTAGAAGCAGAGCGACACAGATGGATCCAGTTCTCAACCCTGTCATCACTGTGGTGGTGGGAAAGACTTTCATTGTGACCTCTGTGGAAAAACTTTCAGTCGGCAAGCTGCCCTTAAAACACATCAACGTAGACACACTGGAGACAAACTGAAATACTGCAAAGAATGTGGGAGAAGCTTCACCACATCACATCACTTAAAACGACATGAACTGATTCACAGTGGGGTTAAAAAGCACCTCTGTGATCAGTGTGGGTCATCCTTCACCACTGCATGGAAGCTTAAATCACACAAACGAGTCCACACAGGAGAGAAACCACACAAGTGCAGACACTGTGACAGAAGCTTCTCACAGTCACATAGTCGTAACCTTCATGAACGTACACACATGGAAGGAAACTACAGCTGTGACCAGTGTGACAAGAGCTTCAGGAATCTCAGTTCATACTCTGCACACAAACGATCCCACGTTACTAATAAACTGTTTCACTGTTACCAATGTGCCCAAACATTCACCTCATTGTCTGCTCTGTGCAAACATCAGCGCGATCACTCAGGGCTGAAATCACTCCCATCACTGGATCACAGTGAATCTGAAGACACAGAAAGATCCTCTGGTTTCTGTGTCAGACTCAAAAAGCTTGAGATCAGGCTCCACAGAGTTCAGATAGAATCTCCTGTAAAAATCTGATGAGGCAGCTGTGAATCAAACTCTTCCCCTAGTTCCATTTTAAGCTTTCAAAACTGTCCTACTGTAGTGTTCATGTCAAGTGGTTAGCTTTGTTTTCATCAGTTGGTTGAAAAGTTTCAACATTATAAAGTTTATTATTATAAAGTTTTTGTTTTAATGTATTTTGATCCACATAAATGTTTTCTTGTTCAGGTTCTTTATGTTATTGAATCTTGCAAATGTTAAATAAAAAATTCAAATGTAAAATATCTTCACTGATGGTACAAATAAACTGTCCTTTCAGCTTTAGCTCCTAATTTATTCATTATTTATGGATGTAGCACAGCAGCCGTCTCTTGATTAACACATGGAGGGCTCGGGATCTGATGGTGTCGTCTCCCTAATTTGCCCACTCAGTAAATCTCACTCATGGCCAAGAAATTGAAATAAACCTTGTTTCCCTGCTGGATAGTGATCCACTGTAACTCTGCTCCTCCTTCCTGTTTAGGATTTCTGTGGCTGAAGTAAAATTCCCTCCATCCATCACTTATCCCAGCTAACCCAAAGTGAAATAAAGTTTTGCTGGTCTTAAAAAAGCATTACAATAATGGGCATTACCAATGCAAACTGAATGATACAGAAGATGATAGAAGAGACTTTGATCAGTTAATAAAGCTCATGATCTGGATTCATTGTGGCTGCTACACAGATACTTCTGGGTCACTTCTCTCAGTTAGGAACCTTCCTCACCAAACTGACTGTTGGACCACACCCCTGGTTTCATGAGAAATTGTTTCAGCCATGATTTCTCTTCCTGTATTTCAGAGTAAAGACTGAAGTGACAAATGGAAGCATGTTTAAAAAACACAATGTGAGAGACGTTGAGGTCCTTAGAAGTTACCCTGGGTTTTTCTGTCACCCTGCTAGATGTTACACACCTTGTTATTGGACTGATTTGTACTGCTGGACTACTCCTGCGGAGAGTAACAATACTCTTACTAATTAGCTCCCTTCCACAGCTTTGGGGATATTTATTTTTGTGTTTGCAGCGCTGTGAGCCAGAACAGCGAGAGAAAAATCTGCAACAGCGACGAGCCGAATGCTTACGTGAATCGCAGCAGCTGCACATGTGCTACGCTGAATTAGAGGATATCTTTGCTCTGGATTTCTATTTCTACTTTTTCATTTCTATATGATTCTTCTTGCATCTAAACAAAGATGATTCAATTTGCTAAATGTTGATGGCTCTTCGTGCTCAGGTGTAAATGAGACGTAATATTTGCTCTTGGTTTGGTTCTCCTGTACAGAACCTTGCAGTACAACAGAAACCTAAAAACATTATTTGTAGTTGTTATTCTTAGTTGTTCTGCTGCCTAAATACCACAGGGTCTGATTATGAAGTTATTGAGCTGCACATACGTTACGACCTGCTTAAGTTCGAGGTCACAGCGTCTGTAGAGCAGCTGGAACATAATGAAGTCTACAAGGTTAAAGTTTTCTCTTCAGTTATTGTTCTTTCTGCTGCTTGGTTTGATGGATCTGAGAGCTTTTGTTTTTATTATTGTTATTATAATTATCATTAATATTTTACTCTCTAGAAGCTTTAAAATAGTGTTTGTGTTTGAAAAAATTGATTTAAGAATTGAACAGAAACATCTGTCCTTCTGAAAATCGCCCAAAGGCACGGAGACAAAGTCAAAGGATGCAACCTGTAACTTTCTCTTCCTTCATGTCAGGACCATCATCCATGATTTATATAAAATGCATATAGCAACAGTAGCACTTTAGTTTGGACTTTATGATTTCTGTAACTGGAAAATATTATTTTGTTTAAAGACAGAAGTGACCGCATAGTTGCAACATCAAAGGGAAATATTAATTAATTAGCATCAAGTATATTTGTTGCTTAAGCGTTTGCACTATAACTTAAGTAGGATTATAACTTTTAAGGAAGGAAAGATTTCAGATATTTAGTTCACTGCTTCAGTTATTTTATATGAAATTAAAACATTTACGTTGGTCAAATATGATGCTCTAAATCAAATAAAAGTTTGAAAATAAATGATGTATTTTTAAATGCTGCAACAAATGTTCACAAAAAGTAACTATAATTAAAACCAGTTAAACAAAATCAAATGTTTGAATCATGCTTAACCAAATGCCAGGCTGGAGAGCTGAACCTAAAGTATACGTAGAAAGATTTCAACATCTGAGCAGTTTTTAATGTTTTTATCACATATAAATGTCACAGCAGTGGGTCCTGGCCCAATGCTTTGTGTTTTTGGTTTTCTTTGACTCTTGTTTTTCTTGGTTTTTGTTCTTCTTATTTATCGGGCTCTCAGTAATCTTAGTTCTCCCTCCCTCAGTGTTCATTTCAGCCTGTGTTTAGTTTCTGTTCCCGTGTCCCACGTTTCATCGTTTCATGTCGAGTCAGCCCTGTCTCTCTGTTTCCTGTGTCTCCCCAGTCAGCCCCGCCTCCCTCGGGCACTCATGTGTGATACAGAGTAATAAACCTGACTACATTTGCTGCACTCTCTTTATTACCTGTTACTTTAAAATTCATACACTAATTATGTCTGCCCATCTCTCTAATGTGAAGGTCAAAGGTCAACATCCCAGTGACATAAGAATAATCCCAAAGGGGCAAAGGCAGCGGTTAATTTAGCACATTTAGCATTAAGGGTACAGCAAGGATGTACTTTTACTTATTGTGGCAGGGGTGTGGTCTCTGGCCTGCTGCAGTGGAGGCTGGTGGCGGGACGTTGGACGGCACAGGTGAGGGTGATGGAGCTCATGACTCTCCCCTTTATAGTGACGGAGGAGACTGGCGTGGGGGAAGCGTGTAGTGGAGGAAGCCGAGGAGAGAGCTGGTTTCTGGCTACAAAGACGGCGTCAAACCAGAAAAGATTGCTCGTGGTCAAATAATGTGTCAATCACCTGTGAATCAAACTGTGTGTGGCTCAGTTCATGTCACAGTGTTGTTTAGTATATCTTCACTTGTCTCACTCTCCTTCTGTTCTGTCCATCAGGACGATCCTCAGCGCTTACACAGATCCTCCATCGATGTTTTGGATCCAATCAGTGATCAGTTCTACGAGGAGGCCTGGATGTTCACCAGCGCTCGCTACACCTCCATCTACCAGAAGGTGAGTGTACTCCTTTGTACTCAGATTAACATTTTACTTCTTAAAATACATTTTCATATATGAGCTTTCTATTATTTCATGGCCATTTAATCAATATTAAAATTACAAGCACATCAACAAAGGTGAAGCTGGTTTTTTCCACTTGCTGTCACACAGTCATGGAGGAATACAATAAATACATAATCAGTCATAGATCCTGAACAATGACATTAAAAGAAAGTCTGTGGCTCTAAAAACTAAACAGTATAAAGACATGCTCCAAGCTGCTGTTTCTCTCCTACTCCTCCAGGTTTTCCACTGTCGGCCATCCAGCGATGCTGGAGGGCTACCTGGCCAATGCTGGCCTACACAAAGAGGTCCCGGCTCGGAGGAGCTGAAGAAGATCCTTGCCTTCCTCGTCAGTTTCCTCTTCAGTTCCTATCCCAACAAAACCTTCTTGCACCTATTAGCTCCAAAGAGGCTATGGTGCCCGTGGAGGTCTGGACCTGAGGCCTGTGCTCATCACGTGGATAGAAAACACTCTGACACCATTCTGGAGGTCTGATGGGACTCTGACCAAAACACAGATGAAATAAAACTTGTGGCTGGAGCTTTTAAAATGACTTTTTCACCTCATAGATTAATGCTCATGATTGCATGTTAGCAAGACAGCATCTCCCCAAGGTGAAACTCTCAGGAGACATTTACTCTTAAACTGTAATCTGGTTGAGACTACTTGAGGAGATCTTAGTAGCGAGTATGTGGATTTAGTCTCTTCACCAACAGCAGACAGACCCATGCCAAGAAAGCAGACATGTTCTCAAAGAAAGCCGAGAGCAGAGATTGGAAAAAGCTAAAAAGAAAAAGCTGCAGCTTCAGACGACTATCTGCCTGTAAGGCTGAAAAAGTCCAGTTACGCTCTATTTTGGAAAAGCTCCCAGTTTTGGTAACCTGGACTTTTATTTCCCCTCTTCTGCTACAGATGTTGACTGTGACCTCAGAGGCCAACTGGACCACACAGCTGCAGCAGGAGTGAGGGAGAGGAGTCTTCATCCAGCTTCAAAGAAAACATCCAGGTAAAGTGACGTGGATCAGCGGATAAAGCCGTCTCCACTTTCAAAGGAGATCCTCTGAGAGAGAGACTCTCTGAGCCATTTTAGCCTCAAATTATAGGACTTTATAGTACAGCAACACTTTTAAAGGACAAAAATAACATAAACTGTGACTGTAATACAAACAAAGTATTGCATGTGTGTTTAAAAGTGTTCCTCCGATGGGCAGGATATCACTATTAGACTGTCCCACCAGCCAACTTCAACAAGAGACCACAGCAGCATTCAGTGATCAGCACAGATGTTCCTCTAACACTCAGCATCTGATCCCTGTTGGTCTGTGTGCTTCTGCTTTTGCTCAGTTAGAAACCCTGCAGCAACCCGACCCAAAACTGTGTCTTCTTGTTGGCCTCAACGTTGAAGTGTCAAACGTCCAACATCTGGAAAGGAAACCACGCCAGTGTACTGTGATGTTTCACCAACATGTGGCAGACGCTGGTCCTGCCTTTCATGCTGACATCAGCAGAGAGCCCCGCCTACCTCAAAGCCTCCCCTGTCATGTATTGATCAGGATGATTATGAAGATGAGCGAGTGCAAATAAGACTGTAAAAGTCCACGAGCAGAATGTTTGGATGCTTTCTAATGATTCATGAATATCATGAGAGTGTTTGTGTGTTTTGTCTTTTCTTTGCTGACGTTTGTTACTAACAAAGACAATTTACGCTCTGTGTGTGTTTTCATCCTTACCAGCCGCACTCTAACTGCAATGAAGGAAACAAACTGTAGAAATGGTCGACTCAGTGACTTCATAAAATATTGAAGTGGTTCAGGTAGAGCCAGTTTTTAAATGACCATGAACACTGAGCGTATTGTATCTGTACAGCATGTTTTTCTATTAGACAGATTTGTAACAGAGGCCTTGCTCTCAGTAAGTTTGAAATCCTTTTCTGATTTCTTTTGTAATCTCTGATCTTTGTGTATCCTGCTCAGTTTGCATGCTGCCTGTAGGAGTTTCTGTCTTTGTATTTGAAGAGAATTCATTGAATATACTCAGCTGCTTCCCTTTGGTGCCTCACACATCACTGAAGTTTTTCAGTGTCCAGTTATTTGTTTTTAATAGCTGTTTGAATTCTCTGTATGTTTGACCCTGTAGACTGTTTAATGGACTGCTCGTCTTCCTGTTTGTAACCACTGCCTGTTTAGGACTAAAGATTTGGATTTTTGACTTTAACACAGCCTCTGCGTGTCGTCCCTTTGTGTCCTCGTCCTCTGTGAATGTGTCACAGATGTTTCCATGATAATAACACAGCTTTCCCACAGTGGCTTGCAGCAGCATTTATTCACAGCACATTTGAGAAAGGTTCAGATTAACTCGATGAGTTTATATTCAGAATGATTCTGACAGTGGGCCACTGTGAATTGTGATCTTTCATCAGGTCAATGTTTAAGTTCAGTATTTCAAAGCAGGAGCTATGAACAGTCATCATGTTGGCATTAGAATTATTATTATTAATCATTATTAATAATGTCGTTACTCATGTATAACTTTGATTAGTATACATGAATTTTATCAATAGTAAAAATAATGAATAATTCATGTATAACCTTTATTGTGTTTTGTATATTAATTATATTTAAATAGAGATGTTGACCCTGTCTCTACAGTAGCATCAGTGTAACATACATTATTGGTCCAAGCTGTCATAAATGGGGAGCCTGATCCTTTATTATGAAAACATGACGAGTATTTTTCTTGTCAGTTGGGAAGAAGTTGGTCTTTTTTTCCTTCTTTTTGCTCAGTTTGTCTTTTCTTTGATAATTGAAACTCTGATCAAACCTACTCATGTTCACAGCATGTAAAAGCAGCTGACAGTCCGTGGCATTGTTGTTTGTAGAGGTGCAGTGTAGTGGGAGCATAAATCAAAAGAAAACAGTAACATTTATGTAATAAAACATCTGAATGAAAATGAACAGGCCCTTTATGAACTTCAAAGGGATCTGAAAACAACACTTTTTAAAAGAGTATCTTGGGGTGTAGGTGGTCAAAATAGAAAACTGAGCTGAGACTCTAAGTTCAATCCATCCATTGGTTTTTACTTAGGAGGAAGAAATGTCAGGCTGGTGCAGGCTGGTTAGGTGCATGTGGTTATCTTTACCTAAATGAGTTCACTTTGTGGCTGCCAGGTTGGGCAGAAGTACCTGTCCCCTGTTAGGCTTAGTTAGGCTGTTCTCTTCTAATCAGACAAATAAGGCGATGACTTTCTGTGAACAGTATTTCTTATAACTCAGCAGTATAATGCATCATAAAACAATATCATTCATTCACAATAAATCAGCAGTCTAATGCAAATCAGTTTAATAAATGCAATAGTTATTACCTTTAGGTTATTACCTTTAAACCTTTAGGAGAGCCGTCTCTGTGCTGTGGTTCACCCTAAATCCAGACTGGAATATCTCCAGGATCTGTCTATCATTCAGAAAATCAGTAATCTGAGTAAAAACAAGTTTTTCTAAGATTTTACTTAAAAATGGTGAGTTGGATACAGGTCTGTAGTTATTAAAATCATTACAATCCAAATTGCTCTTCTTCAGAAGGGGCCTCACCACCGCCGTTTTAAAGGCAGCAGGGAAGACACCCAACTGAAGAGAGCAGTTCATCATGTATAAAAGCTCAGCCTCAAAAAATCCATAAAGTGTTTTAAAGAGTGAAGAAGGGATTGGATCTAAAAGACATGTGGTGGGTCTCACTGTGGAGAAAACTTTCTGCAGGTTCTCAGCATTAACCAGGACAAAGCTGTCCAGTGTCTCCTCAGGTACAATCGAGCCATCAGATGTGTTTACAAACATATCGCGATTAGATAAAATATCAGATCTGATGGCGCTGATCTTTCCCCTGAAGTGGTCTGCAAACTGCTCACAGAGCGAGTCTGTGGGGGTTCTTTGGGAGCTGTTAAAATCAGGGTTAAATAAATGATCTATGGTGGAAAAGAGGACCTTGGGATTATTTTTGTTTTTACTGATTATTTTGGCGAAGTATGAATTTCTTGACTTCCTTAATGTATTATTGTACACTTTAAGTTGCTCGCAAAATATTTGATGGTTGATAGTATTTTTATTTTCCCTCCATCTCCTTTCTGCTGCCCTGCAATTTCTTTTGAGTTCTTTGACTTCTTCGTTTCTCCAGGGTGATGCATGTTTTACGTTAATCTTTTTGGTGGTGAGTGGAGCAACGGAGTCAAGGCTTTTCTTCAGTTTGCTGTTGAAATAACTAAAAATCAAATCGCAGGATGCAGGTAAAATCACAGGGGGGCAGTCGACTAAAACCCTGGTAAAATTTGCAGCCACTTCAGAGGTTAGATAGCGCCTCCTCACAGTTCGCACCGAGGTCTCCCGCTGAATAAAACCGGTGATGTTAAAAAAAACAAAACAAAAACAAAAACAAAAAAAAAAACACAGTAGTGGTCAGAGACAGCCAAGTCAACAACAGAGGACACGCTGGTGGACAGCCCATGGGTGATGACCAGGTCCAGAGTGTGTCCTCTGTTGTGAGTCGGCTGCGTGACGTGCTGGTAAAATCCAAACAGTGAAGAATGTTTAAGAATTCTTTTGCTGCAGGGTCAGAAGGATGATCTATGTGCAGGTTAAAATCACCGGTTAAAATTATCATGTTATATTTTGAGTGTATGTTTGTTAAAAATTCAGAGAATTCCTTGATAAAAGCAGCGCTGTCTTTAGGTGGTCTGTAAACTGTGACAGATGAAACTGGAGGGCTGCTGAAAACAATAGCATGGAATTCAAAAGTGGTAAAATGATCAAATAAAATGTGTTTGGTGGTGAGTGTGTTGTTGGTTAAAGATGCAGTCTCACCACCTCTCTCACCACTTCTAATAGAAAAAGAGAAATTAAAATTTGGTGGGGAGGCCTCAGTGAGAACAACTGGTGCATCCGAACCCAGCCATGTTTCAGTTAAAAATAAACAGTCAAGTTTATTATCTAAAATTAAATCATTAATAATAAAAGACTTGTTCGACAGAGAGCGTACATTTAAAAGTGCCATACTGATTGAGACTGGTGGATTTTTGACAATAGAGTTGAATGGATGTTGATATTTTTGAAGAGGCCGGAGGTTATTAATGTTTTTGGAGTTACTGGATTTATGATAATTCTGTTGCTCTCTGTTTGTGATTATGACGGGTATTGTGTTGACTGTGGGAGAGAAAGGTCCGAGTCCAGAGTTTTGTGTATTACTGTTAAAAGTGGAACAAATATAGGAGCTGGGACCAAGGGGACATCAGTCAGTAGCAGACGGATCAGCAGGTAATGTCAGTTTGGGGTAGTGACAGGGCGATGTGCGGCAGTGCTGTACGCCAAATGCCAAATTGGCGGACAGCAAACGGCGTCCCCAGGCGTTGAGGTGGAGCCCGTCTGCCCCAAAAAGATGCCTCCTCTCCCAGAAGGCATCAAAGTTGTTAATAAAACCCAAGCCGTGGGAGACACAGGCGGAGGAAAGCCAGGTGTTAAGGCTGAGCAGCCGGCTGAAACGGCCTATCCCTCTGCCACAGGTGGGGGTGGGCCCAGAGATAAAAGCACTCACCTGCAACTGACCAAGGAGGCTGAAGGGTTGGAGGAAGTCCAACTTCAGCAGCTCAGATTGCTGTTTGGGGATGTCATTGGTGCCGATGTGGATGATGAGCCGGTTAACCTGTGGGTGGGATGCCAGAATGTTGGGAATTCTGTCCACTATGTCAACAACAGTGGCTCCCGGGAACGACAGCGTGAGCGCCCCCCTCATCCGCACGTTCCTGATGATGGAATCCCCGAGGACCAGCGTGGAGAGAGGAGGTGCCACCGGGGGCTGTTGGCCATCTGAGACGCCCGCGCCGCGACACCGGAGGTGTTCAGATGGAGATGCGCCAGCCGGACTGCGTGAGTGACTCCCAGGTTTAGCTCTGACTCTACGCTCTGCTGAATCCTTTGAACCTGCTGATCAGTAAAGCTCTACGTGCTGCAGCAGATTGACCTCATCTGTGTTCACAGGTGTGGACCTCAGCGCTGAGGTGCAGGAGACTTTCATTCAGTTCTCCCTGCAAACAGCATCCAGCCTGGAAATACTGTCATCTTTCCCACAAATGGTGCTCTTATCTCAGAGAAGAATTCTGATGTAAATAACTGCAATCAACAGTGATGTTCTGCACAGATCACTTTTCCATTTTGCTCTCTAGATGAGTCCCAGCTGCCTGACCTTGTGTCCAGGTGATCGTCTCACTGAGGAGCTTTTGTTCTGAAAATCTCACGTCCATCACTTGTTTCCTTTTTACTATCTCTGCTCTTTCTTTATTCACAATGCTCATAATATCACACAATTATATTCATCACCTGCATGCTTTTATCCAGCTGCTGTTAGAACCAAACAAATAAAAAGGATGAAAAGCCTGAAATCCTTTGATTTATTACATTTGAAACAAATATGAGAGCATCCCTAACAGCACAGCTGAGACCTTTGTTTTAATCAAGCCTTTGTATCGACACACTTGTAAAGATTCATATACAAAACATAATAGAATAAATCAATATAAAATACACATAATCACAAAAATGCAGCCATGTTGTGAGTTTGCATCTAAAACATGCATGTTTCCCTTTGTACAGGCAGATTTACAGCAGACAAAGCAACACGCTGATCGACTTTGACCGCTGCAAAAACAAAATACCCACCAAGTCTGAAGTCGATCAGAGGAACTGTTGACAGACTGACAGACAAACAGATGCTTGATTCATTAGTGCGATTAAATGTTCTTCTTTAGCAGCATCACTTCATGTGTTTGTGTTCCAGGAATAAAGGTCTGTTTAAACTGGACGTCTCCTCAGCATCACTCGTGCTGTCGTGGTTTCAAAGCTGTGCAGAAAGAATCTGAGGGATGATACAGAGGTGACCAAAGTTACAAACATCCAGCTGTGCTGCAAATGTTTGCAGAGCTCCAAACTCTTTGGCTTTCTGCAGAGCAAGTATGGAAGAAGCACCTGTGCTAACTTCAGTTTAGACGATATGAGGAAAAATGCTGCTTCCCAAAGTTTCCTACAAGTATCCAGTTTATATTTAGAGAAGCGAAGGCTCTTTATCCTGACAACTACTCCCTGGTGGATCCCTGTCCTGTGACAGCAGCAAAGACTGTGTATCAGTATCATCAAAGCCACTTCAATAACCAGTGTTTAAAGCTCTCTAGCAGATGGACTTCAGTGGCAGCAGCCTCTGTCTGCTGTGTACAGAAGGTTCTCTGATGAAGCACACAGCAGATGCTGCACTACAACAGCAGCAGCAGCTCAGCTTCAGTTTGCTTCGACGCCCTTTTTGACCTGTGAAACAGCAGAAAATGAAACATTTCAACACCCGTTTGTTAGCGTGAGCTATTCTGCTGTTTTTCATCATTTCACAGGTGAAATAAAATCACATTTACTTCCTGTAGGAGTGATCGTGTCCAGCCTGACTGAGACCATGTGCTCCATCCTGCACAGGTAATAAACCTCTGACATGAAGGGCTGTCAAGTAGTTTTAGACAAATGGGGGTAAAAGAGACGTTAAAAGCTTAAAGAGAAACTACATTTTCTAAGAACTGTCTGACGTTCACCTCTCACACAGTGGATACGATTCTGCCGCTGCAGGAATAATCTTTGTGGTTATGAAACTGTCCATGTGTTTGCAGAAAATGTCACATGTTCAAAGCCATCCCAGCACCTGGGGTTTGTATAAGTGCAGCTGCTGGTGGGGAGATAGTCTCACTCTTCTATATAAAGAGTCAGCAGGCAGCAGCTCTTCATCTGTGATCTCCTCCATCGTCACGTCTTCACTCTTCAGCAGCTATGGCTTCACTTCGTGCCCTTCTGGGAGTGGTGCTGTGCTCCTCATGGTTTCTGCTTCTGCCTCAGGCGGACTTTGATTTACAGAGTCATCCATAATATTTTTTATTTTTTATTTTATTGCCCATCTATTTTCATACAAATGTCTCCGTCTTATGGAAAAGGGGTGGAGCTTATCCAACGAGGACAGGCAGGACCCCCCAGACAGTTTAGCAGTCTATACAGGAGGCTGACCTTTGCAACATGTACTTCTATAATGACTTCACCATTTAGGTTATTTGGTTATGTTTCACCCTGGATTTTGTGTGATAATATTTATTTTGTCCACTGATTTAAAAACAACAAACTATATGAATATAAAACAGAGTGAACAACAAAACATCAGCTTTGGAAACTTTGATGTAAAATTCTGCAGTTGTTTTCTCAGATATGGCATAAATCAAACTAACATACATCAGTGTGTTATTAATGTGCACACACACACACACACACACACACACACACACACACACACACACACACACACACACACACACACACACACACACACACACACACACACGTGTTACAATAAACAGCTCTTATGCTTCTGTATGATTCTCAGTGCTTTCCATTTGCGTGTCCACAGGTTGCTGTAAGTGGTGCTTGACTGCAGTTTGCTCTCATTTCAAGTGGTTTGCTGTCACAAAGCCAACAGGAAGTCCGGCCATGGTTGAGCCAACTGAAGATGGGTTGAAGGTGGCGTCCTCGTTTCCTCTGTGAGTGCGAGAGGACAGACAAAGCAAACACCGTTTGGACAGCATTAAAATATTTACACTGATGATTAATGTTGTGTCTTTGCACCTGTAGCGATACATGTTGGAAAATGGAGACTTTAGCCACCAAGACTGACGTGCCTGGAAACTTCCCTGTGAGTACGCCCACAAAGACAGGAAACAGTTTAGCCACCGCGGTTAATCCTCCATCATCATCATCCAGTATTTTTCACATCTTTTCTTCTGCTGTTTCCCTTGTTGTCAGTCACGGGGTTTGTGACTGAAATGCGTGTGGTCGACGGGAAGCCTGACGAGTACGGCCTGAATCATTCCATCAACACCGGACGGAGTGAAACCTTTGTTGAAAACAGATTATATGGTAACGTTGCATTTAGCTTCAGTAAACTGTGAAGTTACAGCAGCAGATTTACATCACGTGGCTTCACAGGAAGTAGTCTGGACCTCAGCGCTGAGGTTCAAGCAGCTCTGCTTGCAGACGGCATCCTTCCTGAAAATGTTCTTCATCTTCCTCAAACCAGAACTTTTACATTGGTGCTGAAGTTCTATATAAAAACAGCCTGAAATACAAAGTGATGTTGTGCACTGATTACCTCACACTTTCCATGTTTCCTTCTACAGAGGAGTGTCCGCCTGAGTGTTTTGTCTGATCTGTTGTTGATCGTCTCATTGACACTGCATGCAGATCTGACACCAGGGCTGGACTGGGACAAAAAATGGTCCCGGGCATTTTGACTGGAGACCGGCCCCCCAGGTATTAAAGGAAAAACCATGAAGCCTTTGAATGAAAACAAACGCTGTTGTCACAGTGATGGACGCTGTCTTGTTGGTATACATGCATCAGTCTAATAAACTTAAACCTGCACCATCCTCCCTGTCCTGGTATTCTAAACAGGAAGTAGACTGTTGGTCGAGTTAACCTCCTGAACATCTACAACACACGGTGGAAACCTGACATTAAGACAGAGACTAGAGGTGAGACATGATTATTGCTGATTACTGATGACAGATTTAGATATGTTTTCATAAACCTTTCATTTGCCACATCAATAAACAGCACGGCAGGGCAAAATATGTTTTCTAACATGGCAACCTTTAAAAAGTGAAAGGAGACAGAAAGACAGGTGAGAAAGAATCAAACTGACTTTTTGATGCATTTTACACACAGTACTGGTGCAGAATCTAGAAAATGTGGGAAACACTGGCATCATATGCAGTACTTACTTCTGAAGAAATTATGATGGGACCCTAAAAAATGACTATGTACAATAATGGATTTCTATACATTTTACATCAGATGAAAACGTTTGTTGTAAGATTCAGATAATTATTTATTAAAAGTGAGACATTTTAAATGAGAATAAGAAAGAAAAGTATGTCTTTGTGCCCCCCTCTCCCTGTTAATGCCCTACCTGCCCCCCTGGCAACACTTTGCTAGACCCGCCCCTGCACAGTTACCAGCTGTCAGCTACACAAAAAGGATCCTGGTGTTATTTGTCTCTCAGAAACAGTTCATAACTTCAACTCATTTTTGTTTTGTCATGTTTTGTTCTTTACATTGTCTTTCTTCTATATAATTGTTAAACATTTAATAAATATGTCTACAAAAAGATTTTAAAAATCAGACATTTCACACAGACACCCAAATGATTTCTGACTGATGAAGGGGGCTGAAGGTGCCCTGCTCTTGCCCAGCTTCTGCTGCTCTCTCCCTGCTCACTGTCAGCAGCTGGCAGCCTCGGTCCTGCCTGAGACTCTTCATCTATCAGTGCCAAAGAATATGGGAAATAGCAACGCACAACATGCACATTACAAAACAAGCACATGAATCAGCATTACATTCATTAGTGAAGTGCTGACGTTCGTTCCTAAACTTTGGGCCTTAATTAACATCACTGTGAACTAATGTTTGCTTTGCTTCTTAACCAGTGAAGCAGCGAGGGGCTTTCTGAGGTTCCTGCTCGTAAATGCCCAAAATGAGTCGAGTATTTCTCTGCAACTACAAACTCTGCTTTCATCAGAGGTGTAAATATTACAGCACTGTGTCAGAGTCACTGAGGCTGGAACACAGAAAAAGGAAGTAGATGTATTTATTTTTAGACTTTATTGCCTGGAACCACTTTAAAAATACGCTTTGGGTCACAATTAACTGCAGAAAACCAGGAATCCACATATGAACATTATCTGTGCAGAGATTTATGCTTCTGAAGGTAAACAGTGAAAACTTGCAGCACTAAATGCACAGATAGCCAGGCGTTTCACATTTTGGGACCATCTGCCAGTTTTCATTTCTTAGGTATTGAAGAGCAGAAATGATTGAATTTTATTTACATGCTTAAAAATGTTTGCTTTTGAATATTATTTGAAGAATTACCCACACACTCAGGCACTGTGGGCCTGTTTCCCTTTGCACAACCGAGTGTTGGAAACGGGCCTTTTCTCTTTAAACTCTGAGGGGCTGTAACTTTGGCTTCTATTGGCAGATTTGCATGATTGACACTCTTTTTAAAATAGTTTTAGCCAAGAGAATCAAGCTAACATCACTGTTTTTACGTCAGCTCACGTCACACGAGCTGTTTCAAGAAAAGTCCTCCTGTCACACAGCAATGCCTATATGAATCACACCACTCTGCTTAAATAATAATAATAATGTTTAGTGAAGCAGGTGAAGCAAAGGGCTGCTTTTAATAGGCTGGGAGACCCAGGTGTGCTGCTTTAGCTGCTGAGCCTCTCATGCTAGCCTCCATCTATAAGCTGGGATCACAGGAGCACTGCAGTCCTGACTAGATCAAGGATTGTTATTCATGCAGGTGACAAAAGTTTACATTCACAGAGTCATAGGATTGAGCCTGGTTTGAAAAGCAGCTGTTTAATGCAGCTGCTTAGAGTTCACACACAGTAGAAGAATCAGACTTGAGTCACATTTCAAACACTGGAAAAATACTCAGCAAGTAACAATGAAAACAGCACAGACTCAGTATATCCTGTTCAGTCCTGTGTTTGATATGAATGTGCTGTTCAGAGAGGATCTCATGTCCTCTTTTACAAAGCCTTTGTTTCATGATGTTTGTGTATAAATGAATGTAGGTGTGTTTCTAAGTGTGAAGGAGCCCTGGGAGAAAAGACTGAAGCTTGTGCCAAAGAACAAACAGGAAAGAAAGATCAGCATTAATGAAGACGAGCACAGAAGGAGCCCAAGCACGTGTTGCTTTTTCAGATTTCTCTAAAAGTGTGTGTTCATTTGTTCCATCCTTCACAACAAACAACAGCTGACAGACACACATGCACTCTGTGTCACTTCACAGGGGCTGATGAAAGTGGACACAGTAAAGGGAGAGCTGGACCTGCTCTACACATCCTGCACTCTGTTAACAGACTTTATTCTGCAGCATCAACAGATAAAAATATATGAAGATATAGAAACGTTTAACATTGTGACTGTTCACATTAGTGAAGCTGTTACTTTGCTGCCAGGTGGGAAAAGAAGCCTAAAGCTGAGTCTGATTAAACATCTGCTGCACCAGAGAGTTTCATGGCCCTGCTTTATCCTGTGCTTGCTGACCACCTCGTCCTGAAACCTCTTCATCATCCTCACAGTTGTGTGAAGAAAGAGGGAAGCAGGTGGAAACCATCTGTGCTGCTGTGTTCACTTGTGTGTGTGCGTCTATGGTCATATCTAATGTGTACCTACAGACAAACACAAACACCTGGCATTGCACAAGAGTCTCTATGGAGCAACCTGCAGATGTCAGAGATGTGATTAGAGGGTAAAGTGGACTAGTGAGAGCATCTATGTTGTTGTTGTCTGCTGGGGGACAGCATCAGCTCCAGAGATGCATCAGGATCAGCAAACTAATCTGCAAGGCTGCAAGTGTCACTGAAGGAGTTTGAGTCAGTGAGGGACTCAAACTCACACAGCTGGTCAAGAAGGCTCAGCAGCTGCTGTATTTCCTGAGGAGGCTGAGGAAATTTGGTATGTTGGCCAAGATCCTCAGCAGGTTCTACAGCTGCACTGTGGAGAGCAGCCTGACAGCTGCATCACTGCATGGTACGGCAGCACTACTGCAAACCGCAAACGCCTGCAGAGAGTGATAACAACTGTGGAGAAGATCATCAGGACCCCGCTGCCCTCTCTGCAGAGCAGCTACCATCACAGAGTCCAGAGGAGAGACACACCTCTGCCCTCGAGACGAAGGTTCAGAAGTGTGAAATGTAGAACATCCAGACTCAACAACTCCATCTTCCCCACTGCTATCAGACTCCTGAACAGCTGACCGACCTCAAACTGCAGTTTGCACATCAGGTCACTTTGCACACTAAGTTCATTTTGCACATTAAACTCCATGTACATCCATGTACATCGACATCTGCAGACCACACGTGTCTTCAGTTACTTATTTGTACTTATTTGCAGTTATTTATCTTTTTATTTTATTTTTTTAAGTTATTTTTTATGCTTATTTTATCTTTTTATTTATTCTTATCTTGTTCTTTTAACCCTTATCTAACTTGGCATTGTGCACGGTGTGTTTAGATTCAGTTTAAATTCAGGGACACGGAGCCCCTGTTGATCCTCTACCTAATCACACGAGCCACGGTGTGAGAACGGGTGTGGGTCACAATCAGCCAAGGTCTTGGGTGAACCCATTGTGAGATCTAGCCCCACCCCATCATGTGATTTCCTGTGATCAAATGTCCCAGGATGTGAGTGGGCGTTAAGACGTCCATGTCCCTCTTCAAGCAACTTAAAGAAGTCCAGACGCTTTTCTTTCCAAGCTCCTTCAACAACATCATTCATAGAACAGCTTCCAGCTTCTTTTGCTCGGCTACAGTTTGGATGGATTTGCATTTAAAGATGCAACAAGACTAAAATGGTTAGGGTCAGGAGGTCAAAGGTCAGAGCTCCTGTGGGTCTGAGGGCGGCCTCACGCTGGAGAAGGATGAAGGAGTCTGACCTGAGCCAGTGTTTGACATGAACACATCAGCACTGCTGTCAGTGAGCCTAACGACAGCCGTTAGCATCATTTCAGTGTTTCAGTCATAAAAACACTTCCTGTCACTGTGGTGGTTACAGTGACATCATGCAGTTTGTGCTTTGACCTCCAGAGGGCGACAAATCAGCACAGACAGAGAGCTCCATTCAAACTTTGCTGCCATCAGGAATAATTCTTCAAATATAATCATCAGTGTTTGAGCAGTTATGATATCAGGGACAATCTAGACATGTGTGACAATACTGAACATGTCACATGACACACCTCAAACATCATGTGATCCACTCTCAGTCTGCACTTTCATTCATGACTTCAACAGGTTGAAACGAGCTTTGAAGAAACATCAGTTCAGTGCTGAAATATTTAAACGCTGCAGGATGAACAACAACAAAGTGATGACGGATGTTTATGCTTCAAACAGGAAAACCAGCAGAAATAAATCACAGCCTGCCAGAGGTTTGGAGTTTCCCAGGTGCAACTGAACGCAGCACAGTGTTCCAATGCTCCTTATTGTTCTCAAACGTCTCTTTGGGTGTTTCCTTCCTGCTCAAAGTTTACTTTCACTTCCTGACCTTCGTGGAGTGGAGCTTGTTGTTGGTGTGAAGAAACTGTAAGTTTGCTTTGTTTCCTCCTTTAACAGTTTGTCTTTAGGAACTTTACTGTTTGTTCAGCTCGTGTTTGATTTCTTCACACAACAAACTGTGTGTGTTTGTATTTCCGGTCTCTCCATTAAAGTCAGTGTGTAATGTTTCCTGGCTAACATCAGCTGTGTGCAGCTTAGTTCAGCACAAATCTGCCGCTCCATAGTTCACGGTAACGGACTCACAGCTGGACCAACGAGGCCGAGTGTGTCCGCCACTCTGAGCTACGTTCGTGTTTGTGTACTTGTAGTTTGTACTTTGAGTTCACTCAGAGCCCACAGAGGACGCAGCGTACGTGATGACGTCACAGCCCTTTACCTCCTTTACTGTCACTGTGATTAATATTTACACACGAGACACCTGCAGAGCTCTGACGCTGAGCTAGCACACAGCATGCTAACACTAAGCTAACGCTAAGCTAACGCTAAGCTAACACTAAGCTAGCCAAGAACCCAGAGTGAGGTTAAAGCTGAGTAAACACTGACCCCAGACCAGCACCATGATAAAGTGAGCTGCTGCTGCTGAACTTGAACAGGTAACAAAGTGATGAGCAGTCAGGCTGCAGGTTTCTACCTGTTCATGTTTCTACAGTAGAATCACTTTGAAGTGTCTTTGTGCTGTTTCATCTTTGATTTGTGTTCATAAACACTCAGAGAAACATCACGTGACCTCATCAGGATCTGTGTTGGTGTGTGGGGCTGTACCTCAGCTTTATGTTGTTACATGCTCATTTGTTCATTTCACACAGTAACATCAAAGTAATGTTATGAGGAGTAATGAAGTAACGTACTCCATTACTTTTAATCAAAGTGTTCTGTGTAATATGTGTAATAATGACTGTTTTGAGTAATGACCAACACTGATCACAACAAAGAGGAAATGCCTCCAACATGCACAAACATTTGAGCCACAACATGCAGTTAATGTGCACAAATGTCTTTGATATGCTGCTCAGTGATGGTGGTGACTGTCAGAGCAGAGCTACTGAGAATCAATAAGTAATATCAATGATGGGATCAGAATCACTAAATTCTTCTCATCCCTGTCAGTATCATACATGTGCTGTATAATGTGATAAATGTAGAGGTGCTGGCTGTTCTCTCACTCTGCTGTTTAGCTGTAAAGGACGCCTCCCTGCCTTTGTCTCATTCATGACCTTTAATAGTCTCTTCTAACATGCAGAGATCTGTATGATCTGTTTCATAGAGTCTAACCAGCCTGTACAGGTAACAACAACAGTCACTGCATCACTGACACACAAACGTCATCTCTGTCAATAACAACATTCATACATGGAATAAAAACACATCAGTGGATCATTGCTGGAGCTGATGTTTGTGCTCCTGGTGCAAAGGCTCTCAGTTTCCTCCTTGAAATAACATCAGTGGTGGGTCAGCGACATGCTTTCTTTCCCTCTCAGGTTTAAATATCTGGGACTCTCCACCGTTTGGTTTTAGAGCTGAAGAAGCTTCTCAGATGAAACGTCTTCCAGAAACTTAAAGACGTCTCTTTTCTCTCCAAGCTCCTTAGATCACATGACCTGGATGACTGAACCTACAGACATATTGACCTGGTTTCATGGTCACATGACAGGTCAGAGGTCAGCGACTGTAACTCAGTTCCTCCTGTTAATGTGAACTCACTGAGTGTTTGTGGTTTACCTCTCAGACTGACTGAAGATGATGATGGAGGAAGAGGAGGACAGAGCAGAGTCTGCAGGGTCCAGCTGTCCGTCTGTGAGGAGTGACTGGTCCAAAGGTCAAAATCCAAACTTCAGTGGTGAACCTGGAGCAACGAGGTCAGAGAGCTGAACTCACTGAGTAACAGAAATAATTCTGCACTGACATTATAATCAGTGTTGACTCTGGTTGATTGTCTGACTGTGTTTGTGAGCTGAGAGGAAATGAAAATGAGTTTGTAACAAAAATCAGTTTTGTCCAGTTTTCCTGTAAAAAGCTGAACTCTAATCTAAGAGGATGTTACTGACAGGAAACAGCTGCATTATCTGCAGTCTGTGTGATCACAGCTGCTTCAATCATGTTTGTGTCTGCAGAGGTCAGAGGTCACAGTCTGCAGGGTCCAGCTGTCCGTCTGTGAGGAGTGACCGGTCCAAAGGTGGAAATCCACACTTCAGTGGTGAACCTGGAGCAACGAGGTCAGAGAGCTGTGATGACTCCTTTACATGTTTGTGTTTCCTGGATAAATATGACCTGAAACATCCTCAGATTGTTACAAAGATTCATTAAAAAGAAAACAATGAAAGAGAAAAGATCCAAATGTTCGACTTGGTCATTTGCTGTTTGAGGACAGTGATGCTCATATCTGTGGGGAAAGTGTGACCTGAGTGGGTTCATGTTTGTCTTTAAAGAACAGAGCTGCTCTGATTCTCTTTGTGTCTGATCTGTTAAACAGTCTGAGAGGTCACACAGAGACCCAGCAGCTAAAGCCTGGATCATACTGGCTGCTGTTACTCCATCAGGACAACACTGAACCACAGTGGTGTGGATGTAGTGGATAAATCCCACCATACTGATGCTCAGAGTTAACCACAGGGAACAAAACCAGATGTTACCTTCAGATTGTGACCTTTGGAGTGGACGATGCAGATTTCAATAGAGAATAAATGTTGTTGTTTTTCAGCTGTGAAGAAAGAATCTAATTTTCTGAACTTAAGAATTTATGATGCTGGAAACAACATGGAGACTATAACACAACATTTCCACTGTGTTCATAGAATGAATGTAAAACTGTCAGACATTCATTAAATATGCAAAATGTCTACAGAAGCATCAGAGGGTCAGACGTGAAGCACTCAGTGATTTTGATCAAATGACTCATCAGTTATTGATCTGTACTACACTGATCTACCACGTTAGTAAAGCTGGTGTTCTGGTGGTGGAGGGAGACTCGGATCATGTTCTGGTTTTGGAGCAGTGATCTGCTGATGGTTCAGTTTGATGAGCTTCTTCAAAATCATCCCTGACATCACCACTGAAAGGACGTCCATGAAAACAGACTGAAAATTACTGATATGTTCACAATCTGAGAGTTTAAAACTTGACAGACTTGATTCAGATGAAGTTATTTGAGCAGAAACTCCTGGATCTTCATCCTGTGTTGATCTAATCCTTCATGGTTCCTCCACAGAGTGGACCAGCAGAGCTCAGAGGTTCCCAGTGGTCAGTCTGCCCAGCAGCATCAAACACAGCTGGACGCCATATTTATGGTCTGTACATGTACAACAACTACTGTTACATCTGTTCTGTTCACAGTCATCTCCATGCTGCTCTTTGTAGACCAGTGGATCGTCAGTGTGTCCAACATGGATCTGATGTTTGGCTCCATGATTTCAGTCTGATTGGCTCATTCATAAATATTCTGTTCCAGCTGCTGGAGGACAACATCATCACTTTTGTGAAGAACGAGCTGAAGAAGATCCAGAAGGTTCTGAGTCCAGATTACCCAGAATGCTTAGAGAGTCAGAGGAGCAGCAGCAGAGAGGCATTTGTGAAGATCACAGTGGACTTCCTGAGGAGAATGAAGCAGGAGGAGCTGGCTGACCGTCTGCAGAGCAGTAAGAGGATTTATCTAAAGATTTAAGCTGCTGGATAAATGAACATTTTCCAGAGATGGAAGATGGAGCAACATGTTTTAAAGATTAGTTCTTTTTGGAATTGAGTGTTTATTTTTCTTCTCATTCAGAACTTCAAGCTGCAGTTTGTCATCGTAACCTTAAATCCACCCTGAAGAAGAAGTTCCAGTGTGTGTTTGAGGGCATCGCTAAAGCAGGAAACCCAACCCTCCTGAATCAGATCTACACAGAGCTCTACATCACAGAGGGAGGGACTGCAGAGGTCAATGATGAACATGAGGTCAGACAGATTGAAACAGCATCCAGGAAACCAGACAGACCAGAAACAACCATCAGACAAGAAGACATCTTTAAAGCCTCACCTGGAAGAGACGAACCAATCAGAACAGTGCTGACAAAGGGAGTGGCTGGCATTGGGAAAACAGTCTTAACACAGAAATACAGCCTGGACTGGGCTGAAGACAAAGCCAACCAGGACATCCAATTCATATTTCCATTCACTTTCAGAGAGCTGAATGTGCTGAAAGAGGAAAAGTTCAGCTTGGTGGGACTTGTTCATCGCTTCTTTACTGAAACCAAAGAAGCAGGAATCTGCAGCTTTGAAGACTTCCAGGTTGTGTTCATCTTTGATGGTCTGGATGAGTGTCGACTTCCTCTGGACTTCCACAAAACTACAATCCTAACTGACCCTAGAAAGTCCACCTCAGTGGATGTGCTGCTGATAAACCTCATCAGGGGGAAACTGCTTCCCTCTGCTCGCCTCTGGATAACCACACGACCTGCAGCAGCCAATCAGATCCCTCCTGACTGTGTTGGCATGGTGACAGAGGTCAGAGGGTTCACTGACCCACAGAAGGAGGAGTACTTCAGGAAGAGATTCAGAGATGAGGAGCAGGGCAGCAGCATCATCTCCCACATCAAGAAAGCTCGAAGCCTCCACATCATGTGTCACATCCCAGTCTTCTGCTGGATCACTGCTACAGTTCTGGAGGATGTGCTGGAAACCAGAAAGAGAGGACAGCTGCCCAACACCCTGACTGAGATGTACATCCACTTCCTGGTGGTTCAGGCCAAAGTGAAGAAGGTCAAGTATAATAGAGGACGTGCAACAGATCCACACTGGAGTCCAGAGAGCAGGAAGATGATGGCGTCTCTGGGAAAACTGGCTTTTGATCAGCTGCAGAAAGGAAACCTGATCTTCTATGAATCAGACCTGACAGAGTGTGGCATCGATATCAGAGCAGCCTCAGTGTACTCAGGAGTGTTCACACAGATCTTTAAAGAGGAGAGAGGACTGTACCAGGACAAGGTGTTCTGCTTCATCCATCTGAGTGTTCAGGAGTTTCTGGCTGCTCTTCATGTCCATCTGACCTTCATCAACTCTGGACTCAATCTGCTGGAAGACAAACAAACAACCTCCAAGAAGTCTGAAACAGGAGAATCTGCAGAGACACACTTCTACCAGAGTGCTGTGGACAAGGCCTTACAGAGTCCAAATGGACACCTGGACTTGTTCCTCCGCTTCCTCCTGGGTCTTTCATTGCAGACCAATCAGACTCTCCTACGAGGTCTGCTGACACAGACAGGAAGTAGCTCACAGACCAATCAGGAAACAGTCCAGTACATCAAGGAGAAGCTCAGTGAGAATCTGTCTGCAGAGAAAAGCATCAATCTGTTCCACTGTCTGAATGAACTGAATGATCGTTCTCTAGTGGAGGAGATCCAACAGTCCCTGAGATCAGGAAGTCTCTCCACAGGTAAACTGTCTCCTGCTCAGTGGTCAGCTCTGGTCTTCATCTTACTGTCATCAGAAGAAGATCTGGATGTGTTTGACCTGAAGAAATACTCTGCTTCAGAGGAGGCTCTTCTGAGAATGCTGCCAGTGGTCAAAGCCTCCAACAAAGCTCTGTAAGTAAACATGTTGTCATCGCTTCATTCTTAAAATCATGGGAAATAAATCAGAAATGCTCAGTTCAAAGAGCACTGTAACATTTTTTTAAAATAGTGAATTAAATGATCATCAGTCACTCGGTAAATATATGGTAGTTTTAATGTTTCACTCCAGCATTTCTAAAACACACTTTGTTCTGTAACTCTTATCAAAGGACAATCCAGACCCAGCCTATAAGAACATGAGCTCTGATGCTTCAGCCCCTCTGACAGGTTTATTATCCTCAGCTTGTTCATTTGTCTCCAACTCCAGGAGTTTGGTTGTTTTATTCTAAAGCACAAACTTCACCTGCCAGACTTCACCTACATCTTTTTCTGATGTTCGTAATTTAAGTTCAAGTTTGTATCTCACTTTCAGTGCACACCCTCCCTTTTTAAATATAAATCTCTGCTGTGCTGTCATGTTTTCATCCTGTATGGAGGGAGAAACTCGGTCTTCATTACTGAAATTGCCTCTAAGGTCGTGTTTCTTGTCAGTAACCATATGTAACTGTAAGGCTTCCATAACCAGTGTTATCACAGAATTACAGTGGGTTCACTCTGGGTCCTCTACAGTTTCTTCCCACTGTCCACAGACATGCAGTTAGGTTACCTGGTGATCTAAACTTCATGCAGGTGTGAGTGAGAGTGGTTGTCTGTCCCTCTGTGGGCTTAGTGGAAGAGACTGGATGGATCTCTGCTTTGTCTTTGATATATCCTGACAGCAAACATTCTCCATGAAGTCTGCATTTCAGCTCATCTCCTTTATACACACCTTTAACAGGAAGAGTTTTATACAGCTAGTGTTTAAAATCAAGTGTTATTCACAATACACAGGTAATGAGCATGATTATTGAATTACTAAAATTTTCTAAAATAATTGTTTTAGTTAATATTGTATGACAGTGTACACAGAATTATTAGCTCAGTAGGCAGAGTGGTCGCCCCATGATCATAAGGTCAGGGGTCGAATCCACCGAATAGTTACCTTGTGGTACCCCTGAGCAAGGTACCATCAAGGTACCAATCATGTGCACTGGACTGGTAGCACTCATAGTCTCATAGGTTTAAATAAATTTTTTTAAAAAAGGGTTCAACATATAAACAAATTTAATTTGATCACATATATTGTTTGTTTTTTTTTGTTTTTGTTTTTTCCTTTCTCTCACAGACTGAGCAGCTGTAACGTCTCAGAGAAAGGCTGTGAAAATTTGCTGTCAGTGGTCAGCTCCCAGTCCTGTAGTCTGAGAGAGCTGGACCTGAGTACCAACAGCCTGAAGGCTTCAGCAGTAAAGCTTCTGTCTGCTGCAGTGGAGAGTCCACATGCCAAACTGAATGTTCTGAGGTCAGATCAATTTGTATTATGTTTAGTTCTGTTTGTTTATGTGTTTGATGTTTGTTTTTGTTTATGTCTTTATCCAGTTATCCTTGTTTCATAGCATTTTTATTTTATTTCAAAGTTAAACGGAAGTTTTACTAACCTGCTCAGCACAAGACAATAAGCTATTGCACCTTGATTACACTTTAACAACAATCTTTATTCATGTTTTTATCTTCAGACTTAACATCTGTGAACTCTCAGAGGAAAACTGTGAAGCTCTGTCCTCAGTTCTCAGCTCGCAGTCCTCTAGTCTGACAGAGCTGGACCTGAGTATCAGAAAGCTGCAGGATTCAGGAGTGAAGCTTCTGTCTGCTGGACTACAACGTTTAAACTGTAAACTGAATACTCTGAGGTCAGATCAGAAAACATTTAGTTTTTAGAATTATTAATTAAAGTTCATACATATGATGTTGTATCTTAGTATGTTTATGTTTCCTTTAAAAATAGAAAGTCAACATTTAATGTTGTGAAATGTATTAACAAACTCTACATGAGTACTTGTTTTATAGATTGTCTTTTATTTTTCAGACTGAGTGGCTGTAACCTGTCAGAGAGAAGCTGTGAAGCTCTGTCCTCAGTCCTCAGCTCCCAGTCCTCCAGTCTGAGAGAGCTGGACCTGAGTAACTCTGACCTGCAGGATTCAGGAGTGAAGCTTCTGTCCGCTGGACTAAAGAGTTCACAGTGTGCAGTGGAAACTCTCAGGTCAGGATTCAAACTTTTCCACAGATGATCATTTGAAATGTGATTTATATTATTGTATAAACAGGTAACTTTTACAGCTGTCAAGTGAACTTTTATTTACATTTGAGTGGATAATTGGACTCTGAATTACTAAAAGTTGTTATAGTCATGTCTCTGTTTATTTAAAAAAATACTTCATGCACTGCCTAATTTAAAGATTTAGGCTCCTTTGGGCCCATAATATATATATTTGATTTCTTTGTGAATGAAATTAGGAGGATATTGGCGACTGCTGATTGGCTCGCTGTTTGTTTTTTATTCACAGTACTTAATTTTAAAGGCTGATTTCTCAAAATGAGATGTTTATCTTTTCTTCTACAACACGTGGAGCCACCAAATCTTCTTGCTTCATTTATTCATTACAGTTTGATTTAAAGAATATTAGACTCGTAACATAATAAATATATTTATTTCACTTCTTCTTGAGAGAAAGAGAGGGATGACTGGGTGAGCTCCAGTGGTTCATCCCAGCAGAGAGAGCGGCACACTGGGCTGCAAATGATCACAGTAGTAATGGCCATAGTTTGATAAAACAGGCAGTCTTACCCTGTAGAAAATACAGGGTTCTGGTGCCGATGTGGGGGAGGGGAGTCGCCCGGTACTAACTACATACTACTAACTACCTCATCCAGATGTCTTCCCTACTAAACCTGATAAGAAGTAACTGCAGTAGCCTTATAGGTCAAATCAGTTTCACCTGTTAAAGTTAGCTCGACTATTAATTAGGGGTGGGGGAAAAAATCGATACTGTGTAGTATCGTGATATTTTGTTTGCTAATAATGTATCGATACAGGGACAGCAGAAATCGATATTTTGTTACAAACAATTTTTTCTCTGAAGTCAACATGCTCTGGAGTCAGAGCATGTTGACTTCAGAGCATGTTGATCCTTTTTCTGAGCAACAATCCTGACATTCCTTCACTGTCCAAATGTGTTTAACTTTTTTTTTGGCAGCAATAAACATGACAGTTTACTTATTTTAATTTAAGACATGTTTAATTTTAATTAAGTTTGAAAGTTTTTTATTTAATGTAAAATTATATATTTTTTTAAATTTACTTTCAAATTCTTCAGTTGCTGAAGGGGCTGCATAGTTTTCATAAATTGCATAGTTCAGAATAGCTATAATTGTACCAGATGGTTGCATTCAGTTAAGTTGGACTAGACTGTAATACAAACCGTTCAGTTTGTCAACAATAAAACTGACTGAAATGAGAGAAAGACTGAGTGTGAGACTTTGATATTAGATAAAATGAATATTGATAAAGTTTACCTTTATGTGCAGAATTTAAATATCGCAAAATATTTTAACAAATCGCAATAATATCGTATCGTGCGTTAAGTATTGTGATAATATCGTATCGCGAGTTGTATGGTGATTCCCACCTCTACTATTAATGGTGTCACTTGTTATTTCTGGGATGAGTTTAGTAGCCTGAACAGCTGCTTAAAGGAAAGTAATTAAATAATAAAAATAACCTAAGTCCGGGGGAACCTGCAAGAGCTGTTTGCACAAAGAATAATGCTCAGACTTTGAGGTTTTATCGTTTTACACAAGGTTTAAAAATGAATGTCCACAATTGAATTGCAGAAATTGTTATTGAGCTAATACTGATGTAGTTGTTATCTTTGGTAAGGAGAGGTTGGAGGAAGGATGAGCACAGTCAGGCCTAAAGATGCTCTTAATAATAATAATGGATTGCATTTATATAGCGCTTTTCGAGACCCTCAAAGACCCTTTACAATCCCACTACAGGGAGTGCAGAATTATTAGGCAAGTTGTATTTTTGAGGAATAATTTTATTATTGAACAACAACCATGTTCTCAATGAACCCAAAAAACTCATTAATATCAAAGCTGAATGTTTTTGGAAGTAGTTTTTAGTTTGTTTTTAGTTTTAGCTATTTTAGGGGGATATCTGTGTGTGCAGGTGACTATTACTGTGCAGAATTATTAGGCAACTTAACAAAAAACAAATATATACCCATTTCAATGATTTATTTTTACCAGTGAAACCAATATAACATCTCCACATTCACAAATATACATTTCTGACATTCAAAAACAAAACAAAAACAAATCAGCGACCAATATAGCCACCTTTCTTTGCAAGGACACTCAAAAGCCTGCCATCCATGGATTCTGTCAGTGTTTTGATCTGTTCACCATCAACATTGCGTGCAGCAGCAACCACAGCCTCCCAGACACTGTTCAGAGAGGTGTACTGTTTTCCCTCCTTGTAAATCTCACATTTGATGATGGACCACAGGTTCTCAATGGGGTTCAGATCAGGTGAACAAGGAGGCCATGTCATTAGTTTTTCTTCTTTTATACCCTTTCTTGCCAGCCATGCTGTGGAGTACTTGGACGCGTGTGATGGAGCATTGTCCTGCATGAAAATCATGTTTTTCTTGAAGGATGCAGACTTCTTCCTGTACCACTGCTTGAAGAAGGTGTCTTCCAGAAACTGGCAGTAGGACTGGGAGTTGAGCTTGACTCCATCCTCAACCCGAAAAGGCCCCACAAGCTCATCTTTGATGATACCAGCCCAAACCAGTACTCCACCTCCACCTTGCTGGCGTCTGAGTCGGACTGGAGCTCTCTGTCCTTTACCAATCCAGCCACGGGCCCATCCATCTGGCCCATCAAGACTCACCCTCATTTCATCAGTCCATAAAACCTTAGAAAAACCAGTCTTGAGATATTTCTTGGCCCAGTCTTGACGTTTCAGCTTGTGTGTCTTGTTCAGTGGTGGTCGTCTTTCAGCCTTTCTTACCTTGGCCATGTCTCTGAGTATTGCACACCTTGTGCTCTTGGGCACTCCAGTGATGTTGCAGCTCCAAAATATGGCCAAACTGGTGGCAAGTGGCATCTTGGCAGCTGCACGCTTGACTTTTCTCAGTTCATGGGCAGTTATTTTGCGCCTTGGTTTTTCCACACGCTTCTTGCGACGCTGTTGACTATTTTGAATGAAACGCTTGATTGTTCGATGATCACGCTTCAGAAGCTTTGCAATTTTGAGACTGCTGCATCCCTCTGCAAGATATCTCACTGTTTTTGACTTTTCTGAGCCTGTCAAGTCCTTCTTTTGACCCATTTTGCCAAAGGAAAGGACGTTACCTAATAATTATGCACACCTGATATAGGGTGTTGATGTCATTAGACCACACCCCTTCTCATTACAGAGATGCACATCACCTAATATGCTTAATTGGTAGTAGGCTTTCGAGCCTATACAGCTTGGAGTAAGACAACATGCATGAAGAGGATGATGTGGACAAAATACTCATTTGCCTAATAATTCTGCACTCCCTGTATTCATTCACTCTCACATTCACACACTGGTGGAGGTAAGCTACAGTTGTAGTGGTAGGTTAGGTTTTGCCCAAGGACAAAATGACCAAGACAGAGAGAGCTGGCTCATCAGACAGACAAGCTCATCTTGTAACCTACTGGTTCGCTGGTCAGCACACCAGCTGACTAGCGAACCGGCTAACTAGCACACCGGCTAAATAGCAAATCAGCTAACTAGCAGACCAGCTAACGGCAGCCACAAGCTGAAGGACGATTAAATGTAGTGGAGATATCAGAGATGACACTGGTGTGTCCGATTCACTCTTTAGCACTCTGGTCACTCCGGTGTGTCAGCCAGAACACCACTGAAGGCCAAATGATCCCAGCATGTGGAATAAAGAGCTTAAGGTTTGGTTTGAGACACTTTATTCTTTCACTGATTGATTCTTGCGGCTGTGATCATGTGTGTGGTTTCTTACAAAAAGGAAGTACACAATACATGACAAATAAGATGAATAGATAAGTTACATATCCAGTTATATGTACGTACATCAGTATAGCTAATATAGCCATATATAAGGACAAAGATCACAGTACTATAATGCAGTAATGTTAAACACAAAGGTGTATATCTACATAAATCTGTCCTATCAGTGATCAGGGTACTGTAGTATACTTCCACTACATAAACTATAGAAACTAAACGACATTAGTGTGACTTTAAGTTACCATCAGTACAGACGAACTGATGGTAGTTGTACAAAATAAAGGCATTGCAATTATTGTGAAGGGCTTCCGGTTAAAGTAAGATCAGCTGATTACCTCATAACAAATTGTTTGCTATAGAACGCAGCTCCCACTCTTCATTAATATCATGTACTGTAACTCCCAAGTAACCATGGTTACCCAGCCACGCCCAGTAGTCTCCAGAGAGACCAACAGCTGGTGCACGTTGTAACGCCGTGGCTTTCATAGTCTCTCCTTTTTCTACAGCTCATGTGTTCTTCTTGTGATGGTGCATCTTGAGGGAGGCTCATACATGCCATCATTTGTTGATCCTAAGAACGTTCCTCAGACCGACTTCTTCAACAACACTAATTGGCCTGAAGTTTGTAGCTACTCACTTCACTGTGGCGTTTGTTAGCTTGTCTTTCTTTGGTTTTATCCTGACTCCTCCCACAAGCTGATCCTACGTAGTCTGCCCAAGCCTCCCACCTCTGTTTGTTTGGGTGGTTTGTTTGCTGCCATCAACAGCGTGTAATGCATTTAAGTGATACTTCAGACATGAAGTACTGCGACAATAAAAAACTCAACTTTGCTTAAAAATAACTTTAGTTGTATCAACACTGCCCTCTGGAATAATTAGACTTTGGTGACAAACTGATGTGATCTCCATGTTTCCTTTGTTGGACTGTGGGCGAGTGTCAGAACTGAATGTACTGAGTAACATGTGGAGTTTAAATATGTGTCAGTTCCAGTTTTAGAGCTCTAAAGTGCAGCTATCATGTTAGGAATATGTTAGGAATAGACAGGAACACTGAGCACACTGAGGTCAAATCTTTATTTATCCAGTTCATCTGTAGGCTGAGCTCAGTCCATCCATTTAGTGAAATGATGTTTAAAGGTCTCCTTGTTCTGTGAGCGTGCACAGATCCTGAAGCAGAAAGCCTGGGTTAACAGAGAAATGATCATCACTGTGATGATGCTCACCATCTCTGACTGGGATTTGAGGTTTTGTCAAAGCAGCAAAGAAAGCCTGGCTATGTTGGACTGGGTGTGGAAGCAGCTCCCAGTTTGAGTTCAGGAGACAGACACCCTCTCTACTTTGACGATCAGCTTCAAACTTTCCTTTTTGATAAAACTTATAGTTAGAGCTGGATCAGGTGACCCTGAACCATCCCTTAGTTATGCTGCTATAGAGATGGATAACAGATGGATTGTTGTTTTGTGTGTCTGCAGTCTGTCAGGCTGTCTGATCACAGAGGAAGGCTGTACTTCTCTGGCCTCAGCTCTGAGCTCCAACCCCTCCCATCTGAGAGAGCTGGACCTGAGCTACAATCATCCAGGTGACTCAGGAATGAAGCTTCTGTCGGCTGGACTGAAGGATCCAGGCTGGAGACTGGACACTCTCAGGTATGGAGAGAATGTCTGATATAGGAGGAAGAGCTGGAATCATTTCCTGTGTCTTTCACTCACTTCCTGTTTGTTTCCTGCAGATGAGACATGAACAATCACACATGCAGGAATATTTTCAGGGACAGACACACTAGTCTAGCTGGATAGTACATGGATATTTATGTAGGGGGTCTTCAAGGAGTCTGTTTGCAGGAACATTAATGATAACTGATAAGTCATGTTGAGAGTTTCATTAAAAGTAGACTTACAGTTAGGTAATATTTGGACAGAGACAACATTTTGTAACTTTAGATACAAGTATCAGCCATGTGTGTGTTTCCCATGCTGTATGTCCACAGTCACAGTGACAGTCAGTGACACTGACAGAAGGATGAAACAAGGCTGTGAATCATTTCAGTCTGTGTGTGTGACAAAGAGGCAGACAGGAGCAGCTAACATTTGGAAATGGAAGCTTACTGGAAACACTACATTCACGGCTGAATTCACAATAGATTTGTTCTCAAGTGTACATTTAGCAGCTAATGCTAATACTGTTTTCCCTTTGCTTTCTACAGCAGCTATTGCTAAGTAGGCCACTTTGCTCCGCTAAGGATTTGTGTGACCATGATGGAGACTCTGATAAGCTAATGCTGCTAAGCTAATGCTGTTTATGGGCCCTGTTAGAATCAATATTTCATTCTCATTCTGTTGTTTGAGAACAATATTAACGTTTCACATCATTATAACACAAGAGAAAAGGGTATTGGCATTAGCTACTAGTGCTTATTCACCTCAAATTACCTTTAGCTGCTAATGGCAGCCTACTTAGCATTAACTCCTCACTAATATAATGCTAATTTACATCAAATTAGCATTAACTGCTCATATTGTTATAAGGAAAGAGAAAACGGTATTAGCATTTGCTACTAATAATTATTCACCCCTAATTAGAATAAGCCGCTAAAAGCAGCCAACTTAGCATTAATTCCTCACTTTGTTGTTACCCAACGGAAAAGAGTATTAGTATTAGCTACTATCATTTTTAATAAGTAAGAGAAAACAGTATTAGCAGTAGCGCATAATGCTAATTCACGTCAACGTAGTATTAGTTAATAATGGCAGCCTACTTAGCATTAACTGCTCACTAATATAATGCTAATTTGCATCAAATTAGCATTAGCTGCTCAAGTTGTTATAAGGAAAAAGAGAAAACGGTATTAGTATTAGCTGCTAATAATTATTCACCCCTAATTAGAGTTAGCCCCTAATGGCAGTCTACTTAGCATTAACTCCTGACATTGTTATAATGCAGGGGAAAAGAGTTACCATTATCGGATAATGCTAATTCTCATCAAATTAGCATTAGTTAATAACGGTAGACTTCATATCATTAGCTGCTGTCATTCTTACAAAGCAAACAGTATGAGCATTAGCTGTTAATCCTTTTTCATCTAAAATTAGAATTAGCCACTAATGGCGTATTGTTAAAAAGTAAGAAAAAACATTGTTAGCATAAGGGGATAATGCTAATTCACCTCAAATTAGTATTAGCTAATAACGGCAACCTACATAGCATTAGCTGGTCACATTGTTATAAAGCAAGAAAATATGGTATTAGCATTATCTGCCAATTCCTATTCACCTAAAATTAGCATTACCTGCTAATGGCAGTCTACTTAGCATTAACTCCTCACTAATGTGATGCTAATTCACATTAAATTAGCTTTAGCATTAGCTGCTAGCATCAGCCTACCTAGCACTAGCTGCTCACATTGTTAAAAGGGAAGAGAATACGATATTAGCATTAGCTGGTAATATTTATTCACCCCTAATTAGAATTAGCCACTAATGGCAGCATACTTAGCGTTAACTCCTCACATCGTTGTAATGCAAATGAGGCTAACTTGCATTAAATTAGACTGCTGTTATTAGCTAATGCTATTTAGCAGTAGCTGCTCACATTGTTATAAAGCAAAGGAAAACGATATGAGCATTAGGTTCTAATGCGTATTTGCCTTAAATTAGACGTAGGTGCTAATGGCAGCCTACTTAGCATTAGCAGCTCAGATGTTATAATGCTAGGAAAAAGAGTGTTAGCATTAGCCGTTCACATTGTTATAAAGTTAAGGGAAATAGTGTTAGCATTAGCTACTCACATTTTTAAAAAAAGTAAGTGTTAGCATTAGTGCATAATGCTAATTCATGTCAAATTAGCATTAGTTAATAACGGCAGCCTATTTAGCATTAGCAGATAATGTTGACCTTGGCCCACTGGAAAAGTTAAGAACTAAAGATTTAGGAGTGTTTCTCGATAGCTCTTTCTCGTTTGAGAAACAAATGAATTCTGTTATTAAAACCAGCTGTAAGGTTTATATTGTTGATTGTCATTTATGCTTAGAAATATTTACTCATATATGCTTAGAGTTGTATAATTGATTGCATAATGATAGAGGTTTGATCCTTAGTAGTCTGTAAAGACTCTGTGTGCCTTCCAGAGTGCTCTGGCATGCACACACCACTTGGGGCCATGAGAGAGGTCGTACCCTCTCTTACTGATTTATGGTGTAGGACAGGGGTCTCAAACTCAATTTAGCTGGGGGCCGCTGCAGGCAGAGTCTGGGTGAGGCTGGGCCGCATTAGGTTTTCCACAAGAAAGGCATGGTTAAAAAATTCCAATCTTCTCAAATCTCTTTATTTTTATTTTTTAACACAAAATATGAAAAATGAATAAACAAATTAAGAATTAATAAGAAAAAAAATCAATCTGTAATACATAAATAAAATAATAATAAGATATTTTTAGTCAGTGAACTTGTGTGTTTCTTTCAGTCTTCTATATCTGCTGTATTTAGATTGAAATGTCTGTATTAACAGTTCTATAACCTTCTTCTGAACATGAATGGAACACTGTAGAAAATGAACTGTTCTTCTGAACATGGCTTCTCTTGCCTACTCCTTGCTGCTAGAGACCTGGCAGCGTTTCCTCTCGCATAGCCGAGCCAGATTTGGCCTGAGGGAGGAAGCAGTTGCGACCCTCAGTATGTCTTGAAGATGATCATCCGTAAGTCTGGACCTGTACTTGGACTTATTGAAGTTCAAAGTGGAGAAGAGCTTTTGGCACAAGTATGTGCTACCAAAAAGGCACATGGTCCGTTTGAACATTCGGGAAAGCCGAGGGAAACTAGGGCTCAATTCTCTCAAAGATTGTCCAAGCTTGTCTGCTTTTCCACTCACCTCCCTGAACTTTGCTTTGAGTTCAGAGTTGCACTGCAGCTCAATGAGCTCCATTTGAAGCACAGAAGGGGCATCTTGCACATCAAAGGAGAAGGGGTCCGCAAAAATGTGAAAGGTGGCTCTGTGTGTCTTAAAGTCAGCAAATCTGTGATCAAATTCCTCCTGTAGCCTCAAAATGACATCAACATACTCGTCAGCACTGAATGGTGTGCCTGCATCCACGAGTGCCTTGCATGCTGGGAAATGGCAAAGGTTTGTCTGAGAGAGCTGAGCTTTCCAGAGCGCCAGTTTTGTGGAGAATGCTCTCACGTTGTCATAGGCAGCACTGACAAGTTGCCCCTGGCCTTGTAACGTCTTGTTCAGTACATTAAGCTCATGTGTCATATCAACAAGAAAAGCTGAGTCCATGAGCCATTTGGGATCAGTTAGCACAGGAACACTAACTCCATCCTTCTCCATGAAGGCTTCACTTCTGCTCTCAACTCAAAAAGTCTCTTTAATACATTTCCCCTGCTGAGCCAACGTACCTCAGTGAAGTCGAGCACATCCCCATATTCTGACTCCATTTCCTCTAAAAAAGCACAGAACCTTCGGTGCTTTAAGCCCCTGGATCTGATTTGGTTGATGCATTTCACAACAATAGACATCACATTGTCAAACTTCAGGCATTTGCTGCAAAGGACCTGCTGATGGATGATGCAGTGCAGAGCAATGGCCTCCTCCACGCCTTCCTCTTCCAGTTTGTTTTGTGCCACCAGTCCATGTTTCCTCCCTGTCATTGATGGCGCTCCATCTGTTGTTATTCCAACAAACCTCTTCCATGGCAAACCAACATTCTCAATGGCATCACACAGCTTGTAAATATCTGCTGAGCGGTGGTCTGGCCATGCATTGGAATTACTGTGAGCAGCTCCTCCATCACTTCAAAACTGTCATCAACACCACGGACATACATGGGGAGCTGGGCAGTGTCGGTGATGTCTGTGGTCTCATCAAGAGCGACTGAGTATACACTGAAACATTTGGCTTTCTCACACAGTTGGTCATAAATGTCACTTGACAGGTCAGAAATGCGATCTGCTGCGGTGTTGGCAGAAAGGCTGATGTTGCTAAACTGACCTTTCTTTCCCGGACAGACTATATTTGCAGCCTGCAATATGCACTTTTAGACAAATGCACCTTCTGTGAATGGCTTCCCTGCTTTAGCAATCATCTCACTAACCACGTGGCTCCGACTGCTGCATTATTCTCTTTGGTTGCTTTCTTGGAGAAATCTTGCTGTCTCAGTAGATCTGTTTTAAGACTGGCAACCCGGTTCGCTCTCTCGTCTCCCTGGTATTTTGCATCCAGCTCAGCATGTCTAGTTGTGTAATGACGTTTCAAATTGTATTCCTTGTGCAGCGCAACTTTCTCTGTGAAAATGAGACAGGTCGGGGTGCCCCTGTGCTCAACAAAGAAATATTGCATTTCCCACTTTTCCTGAAATTGTCGGTGCTCATCACCAACCTTTCTCTTCACCGCAGGCTTTGAAAAAGACATGTTTGGGGCTATGTGACATTTATAATTCTACTTGGTGTCACTGTCGCATTGAAGTTTCAATCAAGCGTTTAGCCGACGGACGGGGAACGTCTCAACGCGTAGAGAACGTCATTTCTGCTTCTTTTTCTTGCAACCGTAGCACGGCGATCGGCAGATAAAAAGCCGGTAGCAGTCTCCTTTGTTTTTACGCTCGA